>NW_015649227.1:540583-545115 GCF_001515625.1 Sinocyclocheilus rhinocerous | reverse complement strand
CGTCTTAATGCTGGATTTGTTTCAGCTTTTGTCTTCTCCAGATGTTAACTGATGGACTGGAGTGCTGTGGATTACTTGTGGATTATTGTGATGTTTTTATCAGCTGTTTGGACTCTCATTCTGACGGCACCCATTCACTGCAGAGCATCCATTGCTGAGACACTGATGCAGTGCTACATTTCTCCAAATCTGATCAAGAAACAAACTCATCTACATCTCAGATGGCCTGAGGATGAGCACATTTTCAGCCAATTTTCATTTTTGGGTGAACTATTCCAGGTTTTCTGGGCAGTCGACCCATAACAGTAGACTGGTTTTGTTCCAGTGGTCCGAGGGGCCCGTGTTGGGCTCCGCCCCGTCTGCATGCCATCACGCCAGGCTGCCACGCTTTGATGCTGGTGCTCGGGGATGTAATTTGAGTCACAGTTATCACAATCACATCTAGAAAACACAACCACACCTTCCCCTCGGAGAAACAGGCCGTCCACCGAATTAAAACTAAAGAAAAACAGAAATGAAAGGCTATGACCTGGAATCATGTACATCCGTTAAGTTGCCATCACAGGCTGAGCATCTTTTAATTGCATGTTTTTTTAGCTTTAGCAGTCACACTGCACAGCCACCGCATGACCTTCGTCACCTCTGGAAACTAGAACAACACGCTTAAGGCAATTAGCGTTTCATCTCCTCTGATGCCATGTTTCATGAAATCACTCGCAGTAGAAGTCAGTTTTTACCCATGAATCTGCAATCCTTTAGAGTGATTTTAATCAGAAACCTCCCAAATTGCTTTCATATGAAGTGAGATTAAAATTTAATTTCATACGTTTCCACGGAGGATATAAGAATATGCAAAAGGGATCATATTATGCCATAGTACTATAATAACCAAAAAGGCTTTTGTGAAGATCAATCCACATATGAATTTGGATTATGATGCTCATTTTATTGTTTACATAAATCAAATTAAAATCTAGAGGGGGTAAAATGGGTTTTGGCTTCACTGAGCAACTAGACGCCAAGATGTTTTTTATTTGTCCAGTTAACGGCATCAAATCAACTAGTATACAGGCAAGTTTAAGATTTTTTCAGCAGGAATATAATGCATATTTTGTGCATAAATTTAGTTTGCAGCTATGAAATTAAATCAACTAGTTTATTTTATCTGCAGGAATATTATGCATGTTTTGTGCATTAATTTTGTGCCCAGTTAAGACCATCAAATCAGCTAGTATCAGGCAAGTTTCAGGTTTTCTTTTCTTTTTTTTCCCCTGCAGAAATATGATGCATATTTTGTGCATAAATGAAACCGGAACACTTCTTTGAAAAGTAATAACCATAGCATCATCGTGCCTCTCGATTTATAAAAGTACCACAAGATGCCCTACATTTGTAAATATTGAGAGTGCGATGCCATGAGAAACTGTAAAGTGTGAGCACATCTAATCCGCACTGACATAATGCCGTATGACGTGCTCCGGAAACTGCAGCCCGAATGAAAGCTTGACTGTATGAACACAGAAAGAGATAGATGGAGGCAGTGAGCAGGAGAGAAGGTCAGCGAGTGAATATTCCAGCAAAAACTCTTCAATTGGATTTCTCCTGCTGGAATGCTTCATGAAAATGAAACCGCGCTCTCGTAAGCTCTGATATGAAAGCAGAGCAGCGCAGTGACCCGACAGATCACGGTATAGAGCCGCATACGGCCCGCGTCTCCTGCAGGTTCAGCTGCGCGAGGCTGGAATAGCAAAGACTTCTTATAGATGCACTGCATTGATTCGATTGGAGCAGTGTTATTTTAGTGCTATAGATTTTTAAATATTTTTAGTTTTAGTAATTTCATTAGTTTTTTTTTAAATGTCTATAAAATTTTTATTCCTTTTATATTTCAGTTTTAATTTTGTTATTTTAGTAGTTCAATTTAAATTTAATTTCTCTTGTATTTTTAGTCATTTTGTTGTGTTTGTAATTTTATTAGTTTTAGTTTTTTTTTTTAAATGTCTATAAAATTTTTATTCATTTTATATTTCAGTTTTAATTTTGTTATTTTAGTAGTTCAATTTAAACTAACTGAAATTTTGCCTTGGAAACTAGATGAATTGCAATAAGTTTAAGTTCTCTTGTATTTTTATTAAGTTTGTTGTGTTGTTATTTTATTACTTTGTTGTTGTTTTTTATATGTCTACATAGATGTTTCATTTTTATTTCAATTTTAGTTTTAGTTATTTTAGTAATTAGTTGAAATAAAATAAGCTGAAATGAAATGTTTTTTTTGTTTTGTTTTTTTTTGTAATTTTGTCATTTGTAATTGTATTACTTTTTGAGGTTTTTAATAAGTCTATATATATTTTTTATTCATTTTTATTTCAGTTTTAGTTTTAGTTATTTTAGTATTTCAAATTAAACTAAATAAATTTTTGCCTTGGCAACTAGCTGAAATAAAATAAGTTTAAGTTTTATTATATTTTTTAATAATTTTGTTGTGTTTTTTTTTTTTTTACTTTGGGTTTTTAATATGTCTATATAGTTTTTTATTCATTTTTATTTCAGTTTTAGTTATTTTAGTACTTTGGCAACTAGCTAAAGTAAAAAAAAAATGTAGCTAAAATAAAAGTTTTTAGTTTATTTTCTTTTTTTTAATATTTTTAGTCACTTTTGTTGTGTGTTTGTAATTGTATTACTTTTAGGGGGTTTTATAAGTCCATATAACTAATATTTCAGCTTTAGTTTAACTTATTTTAGTACTCCAACTTAAATTAAACTAAATTTTACCCTGACAACTAGCTGAAAGAAAATATTTTCATTTTTCATTTCAGTTAATGTTTATTTTATTTTAAGTAACAGACATGTTTTTTTAAATGGTTTTAGCTTTATTTAACAATAGTACCCCTGGTTTGGAGTTGCTGAAACTCAAGAGGTCTTTATCCGCTCATCTAAATTATCAAAAGTCTCATCTCAGCAGCAAGAGACACCAAAGATCTGCTTGAGGAACTCAATAACTCAAGGGAGCGGCTTCTTAAAATAAAGAGGTCGAGTCCTTTGTAGCTTCACCACACGAGAGGATGGACTCTTTGAAAAGAAGTGCTGGATGCTGGATGCGGACAGGGAAGACAACCAGCTAAAACAAGTGTGATAACATTCATGTACGAAAACAAACACCGAGTCCAGTGCAAACCCTCCCATTCATATGGCGGATCAGAGATGAAACGCCACATCGGGGGAGTCCAGGTTCTCTTTACAGTGTGTCAGGGCCCAAACATCTTCAAAGCCAGACAGAAAACCCAAAGACAACACAAGCCTCTGCATGTGCCGCCCGTGTGCTGCGAGCAGGCCATGTGTATCCAAACAATCCGCTCTGACAAGAGCTTGCTGGGAATAAATGATGTAGGAAGTGTCCTCGGAGCCTCTCGGTTCGGGTTCAGCGGGAAAGCATCTCCATCACCCACAGCCTGATTGTTTTTGTCAATTAACAGAGCTTCCCCAGAGCAGCGCGTGCCATGTTTAATGCAGATCGACGCTGGATGTGTGTGAAATCCGCTGTCTCTGGGTAATGCGTGTTTTGACACGATTTTCCTGCATCTGAAGCGTTTCTGAAAGAAACTGGAGGAAAATATCGCAATAAAACGTTTTTGCCTTCAACAACTCACTGAAATGAAATGTTTAATATATTTTCAATAATTTTGTTGCGTGTATTATTGGGGCTTTTATTATGTCTATTTATTTTTTTATTCATTTTAGATCATTTTAGTTTTAGTTTTTTTTATATTTTTAGTGATTCTGTTTGTAATTTTATTATTTTCTGGGGTCTATATAATTTTTTAAAATAATTTTAAATTAAGTTTTAGTTAGTTTTAGTTATTTGTCAATTAAGTTTTAGTAATGCAAGTCAAACTAAAAATTTTGCTTTAAAAATTACCAGAAACAAAATAAGTTTACGTTTCTTATATCTTCAGTAATTATGTTGTGTGTCTGCAATTGTATTACTTTTTGGGGTTTTAAATATGTATACTTAAAGTTTTAATTATGTTTTTTTATTTCATTTTAGTTTTTGTCTCAGTTATTTTAGTATTTAAATTAAACAAAATTTTGCCTTGGCAACTAGCTGAAATAAAATATATTTATGGGGGTTTTAAAAATATTTTTTGTAATTTTTATTGTTTGCAATTTTATTACTTTTTAGGTATTTTTAATACGTCTGTGGAGTTTTACTAATTTTTATTTCAGTTTTAATTGTATTTTAGTATTTCAAATTAAACAAAAATTTTGCCTTGGCAACTAGCCAAGTTAAGTTTGTGTAATTTTTAGGGCTGCACGATAAATCGCATGCGATATTTAACGCGCATCTTATCAGTAAAGCTGGTTCTGTAATCGAACCACTGACGAGCTGTGCAAAAAATTGCGCGAATATGAACGTGGTTTTGCGCAGCTCGTCCGTGAACAACGGCTCTGTGTAGTTAATGCTGCTCAATGTGAAAGCACGCAGGTGATGGAGATTTACCGCTGATTACAGAACCAGCTTTACTGATAAGATG
>NW_015649227.1:537353-539210 GCF_001515625.1 Sinocyclocheilus rhinocerous | reverse complement strand
AAAATGAATGAATCAAACTACCAGTGACTGACTTACAGTAACTCTAAATATTAAGAAATGTTTAGTTGCGTGCATTATGGGGGCTTTTATTATGTCTATTTAGTTTTTTATTAATTTTAGATCATTTTAGTTTTAGTTTTTTTTAATATTTTTAGTGATTCTGTTTGTAATTTTATTATTTTCTGGGGTCTATATCATTTTTTTAAATAATTTTCAATTCAGTTTTAGTTAGTTTTAGTTATTTTAGTAATGCAAGTTAAACTAAAAATTTTGCTTTAAAAATGACCAGAAACAAAATAAGTTTACGTTTCATATATCTTCAGTAATTATGTTGTGTGTCTGCAATTTTATTACTTTTTGGGGTTTTAAATATGTATACATAAAGTTTTAATTATGTTTTTTTATTTCATTTTAGTATTTGTTTCAGTTATTTTAATAATGTTCATTATTATATTTGTAATTTAACCATTTAAAAAATTTAAATAAATAAATAAAATGTATTATTATTATTATTATAACACAACAGATTGACGCACCAAAATAAAAAGATCAAGTAACGCAAGAGTGCAGTGCAAACAACGTTGTTAAAACTTTATTATTATTATTAAAAATAATTTTATTAATAAAACTGTATTAACATTAACCAAAAATAAAAAAACATGTTATCAAACTACCAATGATTGCCTTACAGCAACACTAGATATAAAAATTATCTCCTATTAAATATAAAATAATCACCTTTAAAAGATACAGATATATGCAATTTAACCATTTATTATTATTATTATTATTAATCTTTGGCAAACAGCATTTACCAGATGATTTGTTTTAGTTCACAGTTTGTGGGCTTTAGTTGATGTGAATGTATTGATGAGGGTTTTTCTCCTGCAGAATCACAACGGTGTATGAATCAGCATGTGAGGCGCTGAGTATATCCTCTGCATATATTCTCAACATGTGTGATAGCAGCTGCTGACGCGCGGTGAGAGATAAGCTCGATTCTATCTGTGCGCGTCCAGATTTATGGTTCCCGAGAATCATACATATCACCCTCAGCGCTGCTCCTCTTCCATCAGGAGAGAGTCAAGCGTGAACGCGGATGAACGCCGGCATAAATCCGCTCGCTCTCATCCTCCGCTTTTATTCCCGCTCTTCTCGCCTGCTGCACAGAAAGCAGAAACCATGTGTGATATAAGGTGTGGTAACTTCAAACGATGAGCCTGTCCTGCAGTGAAAGGGATTTCAGGACGTCAGGCACATGTTTATGAATGCATGATCACCGACCGAACAGAAATAATAATGCCTTCATGAGCACCGGACTCCTTTTATCTGAAGTTTAGACTCGGGAGGGCCGGCATCATTAACGGATCGATCCGGAGGTGAAACATTTTCATTACCATCGAGAGAAATTAAAACGCATGAATTATTCAAGCAAAGCTGAAGTTCAGGAGGGAGGGACGTTTCAGTTCATTCTGCTCCTATCTAAACAACAATGAAAGCACGCTTGATTTGACTCGTGTCTCTGTTGTGGGAATACTCAAGATAAGATTATGAAACAACTTCAATAAGAAACGAATGAGCAGCAGATAAGTGACTGTCCTCATTGTTTTACTCGCTCATTCCCTAAGCCTGGATGAAAAAACATACAATGTGAGTGTGTTTGTATTATATGATAACCGCTTACAGCAGGCAATTACTTAACATAGCCTCACAGAACATCCCGACTCAATAATAATAATGATAATAAATTAATTAATAAATGCTTAGTAATAATAGAAATAATAATAATAAGAATAATTAATTAATTAATGCCTAATAACAATAGAAAAATAATAATAATAATAATAATAATAATAA
>NW_015649227.1:510232-536579 GCF_001515625.1 Sinocyclocheilus rhinocerous | reverse complement strand
AACAGAAAAATAATATTTAAAGATAATATTGTAGTAAACTACAGTAACACACTACTACTACTACTACTACTAATAATAATAAATTAATGCTTAATAACAGAAAAATAATATTTAAAGATAATATTGTAGTAAACTACAGTAACACTAATAATAATAATAATAATAATAAATTAATGCTTAATAATAATAGAAAAATAATATTAAAAAATATGAAAGTAGTAAACTACAGTAACACACTAATAATAATAATAGAAAAATAATATTTAAAGATAATATTGTAGTAAACTACAGTAACAGTAATAATAATTATAATGAATAAAAATAAGATTTAAAGATAATATTGTTGTAGTAAACTATAGTAAAACGGCAATAATAATAGTAATAATACTTACTAAATAAATAAATACAAATTATAATATTATGATGAATTCATAATAATTAGAACCAATTAAAATAAATATTATGATTAATAAAAAATATATTCAAAATATATTTAATATATTAACCAAATGAACAAGAATTATATTGTATGATAACCGTTAACAGCAGGTGATTACCGCTTAACTTCACAGATAGAAAGTCTCTAACTGAATAAAATAATAATACATAAATGATATGTATTAGTGTGTGTGTGTGTGTGTGCGTGTGTGTGTGTGAGTGAGTGAGTGAGTGAGTGAGTGAGTGAGTGAGTGAGTGTGTGTGTGTGTGTGTGTATACTGTATGATAACTGCTAACAGCAGGTGATTACTGCTTAACTTCACAGACAGAAAGTGTTGACTGAAGGAAACACAGTCATTTCATTCTTTCTAGGTCAGAACATGAAGAATCGGAGGAAAACACAGTTGCCATGACATTCACTTCAGCCGAATCAAAGGAGGATGAACCGCTTCATCCGCGCGGGATCACTCAAAAACACGGCTTCTCCTCCACTCAACATCTGACAACTGCATTCAGATTAGGGATGTGCGCCACGACTAATTTGACTGACGTTTAAACGAGAGTTTTGTATCCGACTAGTCGACTAATCTAAAAGCAAGAAACCCCCAAAAGATGGTAAGAAAAAAAAACCCTGTGTGTGCGTGTAGCATATATAATAGCCTATATTTGAAATGGTAAAAATGTAGTTTCCGCCCAGATAAACTTTTAAAAATAATGTATTATTTTTCAAACTTTTTATTTTAACTTATTTAAAATGTTTTAAATGCAATGTTAAAATGATGGTAATTTGAATGATAAAATCATGTTTTTTTTTCTGTCGTGTAATCGACTATTGTTTTCAGTGTCGACTAGTAGGAGCTGTAACGTTTAGTCGACTAGACCCGCACTTCCCTAATTCAGATCATTATATATTCCTCACTGTGTGAGTCCAGGCTTTACATAAACACCTCATACGCTATATAAACCTATCACAGACATCTCATTATGTTGCTACTACAATTAATAATCAACCAAATGTGCATGTGTGGATGACCATGGACGTTTGATCCAGGTGTTCTGAGTAACAGGACACAAAAGCAGCTGCCCTCTTCCCTTCAGGTCTGCCAAGATCATGACCTTCTGCTGTAAGCACGCATAACGTACACTGCCGCTCAAAAGTTTGGGATCAGTAGGATTTTTATTGTTTTTTAAAGAAGTCTCTTCTGCTCATCAAGGCTGCATTTATTTGATCAGAAATACAGAAAAAACTGTAATATTGTGAAATATTATTGCAATTTAAAATAATGGTTTTCTATCTTAATATACTTTAAAATGTAATTTATTCCTGTGATCAAAGCTGTATTTTCAGCATCATTACTCCAGTCTTCAGTGTCACATGATCTTCAGAAATCATTCTAATATACTGATTCATAATCAATGATTGAAACTGTTGCTGCTTCATTTTTTTTTTGTAAACTGTGATACTTTTGTCAGGATTTTTTGATGAATAAAAAGTTAAAAAGAACAGCATTTATTTTAAATAGAAATCTTCTGTAACAATAGAAGTCTTTACTATCACTTATATGTATCGATTTAACACATCCTTGCTGAATAAAAGTATTAATTTCTTTTAAAAAAGAAAGAAAATCTACTGACCCCAAACTTTTAAACAGTAGTGTATATTGTTAGAAAGGATTTCTATTTTAAATAAATGCTGTTCTTTTTAACTTTTTATTCATCAAAGAATCCTGACAAAAGTATCACAGGTTCCAAAAAAATATTAAGCAGCACTGCTTCCATCATTGATTATGAATCAGCAAATTAGAATGATTTTTGAAGGATCATGTGACGCTGAAGACTGGAGTAATGCTGCTGAAAATTCAGCTGTGCATCACAGAAATAAATTAGACTTTAAAGTGTATTAAGATAGAAACCCATTATTTTTAATTGCAATAATATTTCACAATATTAAATTTTTTTCTGTATTTTTTATCAAATAAATGCAGCCTTGATGAGCAGAAGAGACTTCTTTCAAAAAAAAAATTTAATCCTACTGATCCCAAACTCTTGAGTGGTAGTGTATATGAACGCTGCTGACCCGCACGGCTCTGAACAATCACTCCAGTACCGACCCGAGCGAGCGAGCGGGCCAGTCGAGAGCGTTTGACGCTGTACTGATCAGCGTGAGCGAGCGAGCGGAGCTACAGGAGACGAGGGCAGACGGAGGACAGACGCTCCGCTGGATCTGAACTTCATTTCTGCGCCTATCTGAGACCTGCTGCTTCCATATGAGATTCAGCACAGTCAGACTGAGAAATACTGAGATCTACGTCAAACACATTCATGTATCCCACTCTGAAATCACTCTTCTTTTTCATTAATTATTCTTTTTCATTACATCCACTGTAGTCAAACGGATTCAAAATGTTTCAATGTAAGAAGCAAAATACAGAAATTTAAGTAAATGATAATAAATACTTTAAAAATAATTTAAAATTATTCATATTAATTTACTATATTCTTCCTTAAGTAAATAATAATAATAATAAAATAATTAATAATAAATAAATTATTGAATGAATTAAACTACTACTACTACTGCTAATAAAAATACAGTAAATAAATAAATAAAATGTTAAAATTAATAATAACTAGAAAAATCGTTATTTAAAATTATTATTAGGTATGTTTTCCAAACTGTTTGTCACTAAATGAGCGAGAATAATAACATTTCATTTTAAATATTATTATATTATGTAACGAACAGCGATATTTACCAACATCAATTTCTAACTAAAATTAAAAATTCCAATATACGAAAAACACCACACACAAACAGAAACTCTGAATGAATTAAAGATTTGCTTTGATTCAAGGACAGTTTGAACTGATTTACTAAAATGAACTGAATTAAGCTAAATATTGTTTAAAGTTTAATCCGAGACGCTATTAAAACGCTCTCTAATCTCTAATTACAGTCGATATGGAACTTAAGAGCCAAATAAAAGGTGCATTAAAACCACTGCGCTATCCCTGACTGAACTTATCCCACAGACTTTGTGAATGAAATGCATAATGTAGCCATATACTGTATATTGGCGAGTGTTTCACAGCTAACTCTCATTCTTCCAGTATCTGAAATCTCCATTCGGAGCGCAGACGGCACAAGGCCACATTCCTCTCTTATCACCATGGGAAATGATAAGTTCAGCACACAGAGAAAAATTAATTCCCAGGGCGTCATGGAAACCAAACCACCAGCCAAAGGCGAGTGCAGACCCAAAACTACAGGAATATGGCGATGCTGCTCCAAAAACCGTGTTGAGATGGACTACAAGGCCAAAAATGCACAAAGGCCGACATTCTTCGCTTTTCAAAGAATGTTTTCTGTGGTTTCAATCGAACTGCCAATGTAAAACACACAGAGAGAGAGAGAGAGAGAGAGATTTAGGAAGCACAGAGAAAGTCTCTCGTCCATCTGTCTCTCTCTTTCCCCAGATGAAAAGCCATTTTGTTGGTTGATTGGAGAATGATGCTGCTACTTAGAGAGCAGCTCCATCAGCTGAAGGAGCGGAGGAGACGGCGAGGGCTTCCTCCCCAGGGTGCAGTTGGGCTGATGGGTGAGCTGTCAAATGCTCCATTGTCCAAATTACCCAGCAAGCATGGTGTCACCGCCAGGGACTAATTTACAGCGGCACGGCAGCATTGCTCTCCCAGCGTAGAGAGGAGAGGCGGTTTCTGAGAGCGCTTCAAACGCGGCTAACGGTAGTTAGTGCACTTCGCTGTGAATATGAGACGCGGTTTCTGACGTGCTCACAATCACTCAAGCGCATGTCAATAAATCTGCGAGTCACAACCTTTCTAAAACACAATATTCAAAGCCCCCTGCACATGTACGACAACAGATTTTCAATATTTCTGCTATTATTATGACAAAATCAAACCATTTTTAGTTACAGAAAGTGGAAGTTCTAATCAGTTTAATTAACCGTGATTCATTTCGTGATTCCAGAAGATTGAAGAACTGCATGTTCTTCAATTAAAAAAAAAAAAAAACAGTAGTAATCCAAGTAGGAAAAAAATTAATATTGATAAGAAAAATTTAGAGTTAGATTCATTTTATATATTAAAAATTATTCAATATTCATTAATTGTTAAATATTAAGTAACACAGGTTTAACAAATATCTAATATGTATTATTGTTTATTTATTAAATTATAAATATTACAAATAATTTAATTAATTCAAATTAATATTTAATGTATTTTAAATACTTTTAACAGAAGTTGGGAGCATTGATATATTCAATTTAATTTTGAATTGTACTTAGATTTTTAATTATGTGTAAATTTTGATTTAAATTATTTTATATATTACATTAATTTAACATGAATTATTATTAATGTAGTATTAATTATTAAATATTACAATAACACTGGTTCTCTTGTCAATATATATTAAATGTTAAATATTATTTAATAAATGATAATTTAAGTAAATAATAATGATGATGCTATTATGAATATGCTTAACATAAATAAATAAATAAATATATATGTTATTTATTTAAGCATATATATGTGTATGTATATTAAATAATATTAAATTTTGTCTTGTCAATATATATTAAATGTTAAATATTATTTAATAAATGATAATTTAAGTAAATAATAATGATGATGCTATTATGAATATGCTTAACATAAATAAATAAATAAATAAATATATATATGTTATTTATTTAAGCATATATATGTGTATGTATATTAAATAATATTAAATTTTGTCTCAGATATTTCTCCTAAAATTTCTTAGACATAAATAGAATAAAAATGAATAAATCTTTAACAGAGTAAGACTCTAAAGCTATTAAAATCATGTGGAATAATTTGTTATTGGGAACGCTCAAATTGAGCTCAAATTTGAGACACATGTGAGATCACTGGACTTTTTTCCTGAGGAGAATCATCTGAGAAGCAGCATCTTCACTCGTTAGGGTTGAGAAGAAACAGCTGAGACATTCACTTGATTTCTGATTTCTGCAGAGACAGTGTTTTCGGGGGTCAAGGTGCCAATCAGAGCTGGCTTCTCACTGTACTTCATGTCACACGTGTCACGGCGGGCAGAGGAGCCCTTACTGACCCTCACGCTGAGCCCGTCAGCGCCACACATGATAATTGGCCGGAGACGAATGCGGTCACACCCTGACCTCCACCGTCCAGCAGCTCGTTACCGCCGATCTGGAAGAGCGGGACGCAGTCGGACACAGCGACTCACAGATGGGATCAAACACACAATTAGTGTGGACTTACACGAAACGAGCTTATCCTGAACGTAATCACACATAAGAAGAGTTCATGTGCGTATAACACTGATCTATCGTCTGCCATTTGATTCCTTTATGCTGCTTATATGAGCAAAAATAATGAGGGTCAGACTATCACTGTTATACAGTATATGCCAAATAAATTCAGATTTACTTGCCAAAAACTAATTTTACTTGGAAATACTATGCGGTAGTGAGTATAATAACGATGAGACACTGTGACCGATAAGAGAACCAATGTTTATTTAATATTTTGTATATCTTATTATAGTATTTATTTATATTTAGAAGTTTTAGTTTTCATTTTAATTTTAGTTTAAGTTTTAGTAATTTTGTTATGTGCCTTTGTCATTTTTATTTTTATTTTTAGAATTTGCTTTTATTTTTTATGCTTTCAGTTTTTATTAAAATTTTTGTTTAAGTTTTAGTAATTTTATGTGCTTTTGTAATTTTAGTATTAATTTTATTATAGTACTTATGTATATTTTGAATGAGGTATTATTTTTATATTTTCAATTTTCATTTTAGTTTTAGTAATTTTGTCATTTTTGTTATTTTTATTATAGTGTTTATAAATATTTTATTTATATTTTCAGTTTTAAGTTTTAGTTAGTTTGGGTTTAATTTTTTAAATATTTTTTAGCTTGCATTTTTTAATACTTAAATATAATTTTTTATTAGTTTTATACATTTTGTTTTAAATATTTTCTATTTAGCTTTATTTTTCGATTTTAGTTTTAGTAATTTTAGCAGTTCAACTTATTTTATTTTGGTTATTTCTAATATTTAAGTTTTTCATCTATCATTTTATTTCCTCTTTATTTTTTAAAATATTTGTATTCTACTAATTTATTTTTAGCTTCATTTCAATTCATAGTTTTTTTAGGTAACAATAACAACAGTGAAGTAAACCTGTGTAACCTGTGGATGGAGAATAAACCTGCAGCTCTTGCTCTTTTACTCGACTCGTTCTTTCTAAATTAAACAGCCGCTGTGATATTGCTCACTAATTAAGCTTTGAGCATTTGCTCATTTCTCCAGGACTCAGCAAGTTTCTGCTTCAGAGGAAGTTCAGCGTCACCCTGCAGACAAGCGCTCACATTTCCAAATGAACTAACAGTCTAATTAAACTATTTATATTCAGTTCTGGTAGTCTGTTGTGTCCTCACGCCCGCTTGTCCCCTGTCCGCTTTAATATTCCTCAGCACGGTACCGAGGGTAAAAGTTTAAACCCCATCTACAAATCAAGAGCGGAGAAATATCAGAGAACATTAATGACGACCCATTCACACACTACATCAATACTCAGATGAAAGACAGCCCAACATGCTTATCTCCTCTCACACAAAGGATCTTGGGTAAAAAGGCCACATTCACACATACATCTTTCTCATGTCTTACGATGACTGCTAACCCCAACAACACACTCAGAACTGTTTGTTAACAGATTTTGGCTTCAAAACGCAGCTCTTGTTCCTCTATATCAACACTAAACCAGTCATACAGCTGCAGTCACAAACACAAAAGAAAGAAAAGATAGTAATATCGGGGGAAATTAGACAACCTTGATTTGCTCAAATAAACATGCTGGAAACCAAATGACACCAAAAGCTGCTAAACGTATTAGTTTTAAACACATCATCAGTTTTATAGTCAATACAATTAATTATTACATTTTGTAATCAATGCACTGTATGGTCATCAATATATCATGATGCACAGATGGATTTTTACTAGTAGTCTATCAATTTTCTACAGGCCGATGAAAATTTGATAGATAATGATGACTAATGATGCGCACATGAGATTACAAAACACACTAAAAAATTTACTAAAAACACTGAAATCTGAAAATATCCATTGACATGGATGGTACAGATTGGCACTGATGTAGGTAGAAACTAATCAATAATATCAAATTCAGCAAATATTGTCCAAAAGACCGTTCAAAAGTTTGGGATCAGCAAGATTTTTTATGTTTTTGAAACAGTCTCTCCTGCTCACCAAGGCTGCATTTATTTGATCAAAAATACAGTACAAATTGTGAAATATTATTATTATTTAAAAAGCTGTTTTCTATGTGAATGTATATTAAACTGTAATTTATTTCTGTGATGCACAGCTGTATTTTCAGCATCATTACTCCAGTCTTCAGTGTCACATGATCTTCAGAAATCATTCTAATATGCTGATTTGCTGCTCGAGAAACATTTCTGATTATTATCAATGTTGAAAACAGTTGTGCTGCACAATATTTTTGTGGAAACTGTGATACATTTTATTTTTCAGGATTCACAGATGATTAGAACGTTCAAAAGAACAGCATTTATTTGAAACCTAAACCTTTTGTAACATTATAAATGTCTTTACTGTCACTCTTGATCAATTTAATGCATCCTTGATCAATAAAAGGATTTTAAATCTTATTGACCTCAAACTTTTGGATTTTTTATTTGTTTTTACAACTCACCTCCTCTGCATGAACGTTTATAATGTTTGGTACCTCAGCAACTTTAACTTTTCCCAGAATACCCCGCACACACACACTCTCAGACACACACACACACAGATCTCCAGAGCTGAAGGACATTTAGGACTGTACGTGTCAGTGAACAATGAGACGGCCGCTGTCTCCAGAGCCACAACATTTTGACTGTCTGTCATACAATCCTCCGTTTCTCCTCACACTCATCCACCGGCACCCTCACTCACTCCATCCTGAGGAACGAGAGCGTGAATAATCCTCCTCTCATCCCACATACCTGTTCAAGCACACACCGCGCTTCCAGACGCCTAAAAAAGACTCCCCTGAGAGAACAGCGCTTTATTGCTCAAAGTTTGCTCTTTTATAGCTCTGAGACCTCATGGAGTTTTCACTCATGTGTTATTTTAAGTACCAACTTCAGCTCAGGTGGTTCTCCTGAAATTACAATGAAAGGACTCACAGATGAGTCAACTGATCACGTACAGTAAAATATTTTTCAAAGCTGTAAATAAAACGAATACGTTTTACAAGTTACAGTGTTTCTACTTCAAAATTTCACTTTTAATTAAATGTTAGCTCACATTTCTTTGCAAAAATTAGCCATTTCTGAGTGAAAATTGTTTCTACACCAGATTTTTTCAGTGAATGAGACCGTGAGAGATATAAAAAGTAAACAGCAGCTCAGAGTTGATTTGGAGTTTATATGGAGATCTCTGACTTCTGATTGGAGATTTAACTGAGCATCAGTTTGTCTCAAATGTTTCTCCTTAAAAGAAATCAAATCAAAGAACTCAAGGTTTAAGGTTGAGAAGAAACTTATAAACAAATATAGCAAGAATGCACACATATAACAATTTGATTGTTTGGTTTTCGGTTCATATTGAGAACCAGTGTTGTATTAATCTCTCTCTCTCTCTCTCTCTAGCTTTTATTTTAATTTTAATATATATTTTTTATTTTTAGCTTTCATTTTAATATTTTCAGTTTTCATTTTTTAGTTTTTTTTAAATATTTCTATTTATCTTTTTTATTTTAGTTTTATTAAATTCATTACTTCAGCTTAAATGTATTTTATTTCAGTTAGTTGCCAATGTAACATTTCAGTGTTACATTTTTAGTTTTATTCTTAAGTTGAAGTTTTTCATCCAATATTTATATTATATTTCAGCATTTTAGCTTTATTTTAATTAATAAAAACAGTTTTTAATAGCTTTAGTTTTAGTAAACAATAACAACACTAAACATCTGAGTTGACACTGAGAAATTGAGATCTGATACGTTGAAATAAAATCTGAGCACAATCTGAGACCAGAAACTTTAGAAGAGTCTCACTGTGAGTCTTTTTCTGAGGAGAACCAGGAAACTTCAGCAAAAGTCTCTATTTTCTCTCACTGATATCATATTAAAGATACATGAAATATATCTCTATATTGCACTGAATGAATACTTGCAGTCCTTTATTAACACACACAGATGATGGGAACGAAGACTCAGGACTCTGTCTGTGTGTCAGACGCGTTCGTGACACAGTGTAGGTGTTGAAGTTGCAGCGCTGGAAGCAGATGAGAGGAGAGTTTGATGTGGGCCACATGTAATGCGAAATCACAAATCATGGCCCGCAGCGGCGGAGGGGATCACTAACGTGAGCGGCGTCTTCAGCCACTAATGAGCTCATGCTTTATGAAGCCGTCACACCTCATGAGAGCCGCCCAAACTCATTTAGTCATTATCAGGAGGACCACAATCCTCTTAACGCAACGCCTCGACTTCACTAACCTGATGGGGAATTAGGGGAGAATTTCACTTAAAGGAACAGTTCACCCCAAAAAATGAAGAATGCCTCATCATTCACTCTCATGAAGTCTTAGAAAAGCACCATGTACTGGCTATATGAGATATGCCAAGTCTCCAGGAGACATATGATGTTTGTGAGAGGAACAGAGAGCAATTTAAGGCAAAACACTGCAGATGAATAGGGTTAAAATATGGTGTAGGATTTACTTTTACTGGTTTCAAATTTCACATATAATTACAAAGAACCGGCAAGTAACATTGAATTAAACGTGAAATGTTGAAGCAGAAACACTTCTTGTAAAACATGCTTCAATACTCTTAACTGATATCATCACACTTCCCCAGTTGATTAATTACCGTGCTTTAAGACAATTGTTTTGTATTTCAAGTTTAAATGTACAAACGAGGCATTATCTAATTAAATATGCAGTGATCTGCATACATTTCCAGACAATAAATATGAATATTAGATCAAGCCAGGTTCAAAATTCTTGTTTTATTTTGTTGTCATATTAGAGTTAAAGATTTTTCAGATTTCTCTTTTTATCACTCCATAAATCAAGTCTAGTCACCTTTATTTATATTGCGCTTTTAACAATACAGATTGTGTCAAAGCAACTGTACAGCATTAATTAGGAAAATAGTGTGTCATTAATGCAAAAGGATAATAGTAAACACTCAAGTTTCAGTTAAAGGCAGTTCATCATTGAATTCAGTGATGCCATCATCCAGCTCAGTTCGGTTTAATAGTATCTGTGCAATCAAGTCAACGATATCGCTGGATATTAAGTGTCCCCAACTAAGCAAGCCAGAGGAACCAAAACTCCATCGGTGACAGAATGGAGAAAAAACCTTGTGAGAAACCAGGCTCAGTCCAGGGACCAGTTCTCCTCTGACCAGACGAAACCAGCTGTTCAACTCCAGGCTGCAGCAAAGTCACATTGTGCAGAGGACCCATAAATCAGAAAATAGTGTCAACAGTCAGAAAAAAATTATTTTTAGGAATAAAATATAAAACCAGGTGAATGAGATATCAACAAACCCCTCAGTAAAATCCTTCAGAATATAGAAAGGAATAAAACTGTAAATTTTGGTGTATGTAAGTGCTGCTTAAATGGAGAAACAAACTCATTTTAAGGAAACGGCTTTTAAAGATATGCTTTGTAATTGAAATCTACAGACAAAAATAAATAAAGTGCAAAAATAAAAGTAACAAAAAATATTTTAGTTTTCTATAATAACCCTGGGCCGAGCAAGTCAAACGTCATCTGGAAAAGCAACAAAGGCATAAATGATGGCACACGAGAGAGCAGCCGAGACACAGGCGATAATGGAGGTGTTAACTGTAAATGACAAGTGGATAGAGTATTGAGGGGTCGAGGTGGAAGACACACACACACACACACACTCTCTCTCGGATATTGTAGTCGAGGGACCAGCAGGACCTGTGATTTCATCCGCACTCTTCCACTGAA
The DNA here is from genome assembly GCF_001515625.1 of Sinocyclocheilus rhinocerous. Taxonomy (NCBI): domain Eukaryota; kingdom Metazoa; phylum Chordata; class Actinopteri; order Cypriniformes; family Cyprinidae; genus Sinocyclocheilus; species Sinocyclocheilus rhinocerous. The sequence goes on along the minus strand of NW_015649227.1, from coordinate 525,081 downwards.
GTAGGTCAACCAGTGATAACGGAAGAGCAATGAGGAGCAAGTGCTCACCTCCTCCTCCTCCTCCTCCCGTCTCACTGCCATTACAGCACAGAGAGAGACAGACAGGCCCCCTACAGAGACTCGGGCCCTCAGCGAACGCCGTCACCCGCCAGCAGCCACAACAAACCCGCACTCCAGTCACAACACAGACAGACACACCTTCATTACTGCATCTCTACCTGCTCATCTGCATTAACACCAGAACAGCAAACAAACACAATGTCTCATCAGCCGAGAAACGCTTTCTGATACACAAACACCGTATGAGTCAAATCAGAATCAGAATTTACTTACTGAGGAAAAGTGTTTTGACTAAACTTGCCTTTTGTTTGTTTTATTTGTATTAAGCTGCATCATTTACCATTATTATTCTTATCATGATTTATTGTTTTATATTATTAAAAAAATAGGATAAAAAGGAGGATACACTGACAGCTGTGTTTGTTTATTTTGTGATAATTGATGTTCTGCATCTAATGCCATTTTTAGGTATGAAATGAATACTTTTATTTATCAAGGATGCATTAAGTTTATGAAAAGTAACAGTAAAGACATTTAATGTGACAAAAGATTTCCATTAAAAAAAAAATGCTGTTCTTTTGAACTTTCTATTCACCTGTGGATCCTGAAAAATAAAATGTATCACAGTTTCCACAAAAATATTGTGTAGCACAACTGTTTTCAACATTGATAATAATCAGAAATATGTCTCGAGCAGCAAATCAGTATATTAGAATGATTTCTGAAGATCATGTGACACTGAAGACTGGAGTAATGATGCTGAAAATACAGCTGCGCATCACAGAAATAAATTACAGTTTAACAGATATTCACATAGAAAACAGCTATTTAAATTGTAATAATATTTTACTATTTTTATTGTATATTTGATCATAAATGCAGCCTTAGTGGATAGAAGAGACTACAAAACATTAACACTTCTGAACGTAGTGTTCAAGAATAAAAGAGCGACAATAAGAGTTGGGGTGATGTGGTGTTTGTTAAAGGTTGAGTGTGGGCTGGTGATATATGAGATGTCTAACATCAATTATGAGCGGCTGATATCACTCGAGAGTCAAACCCATCTGACCCATCAGAACCAGTGAAACACACCAGTGACCAGCGGAGAATCTGCTTTACACACCGCTGCCTTCAACTCGTCCCTCCTCTTCACTGTGACCTTTCAGCATCTCTCTTTCTCTCTCAGTTTTCACAGCAGAAGGTGAAGCTGTCCATCTTCTCATGCATAAGTCATTAGAGGGGAGGAAGACTCCTCTGAGGGATCCGGCCCTTCGCCACAGAGATATCAAAGCTGACCTGAGCTCACGCGCTCAATACACAAAAACACAATCCTAATGTTACAAACCCACTGCTTATTGACCAGATTCTGCATTTATTATAACTGCAGTTTCCCTCAAAGCCCCAAACAGTAACATGCACCAAATAAAAGTCACAAATTACTTTTTATGACCTCTGACACTAAACAGAACTGCAAATCATTTCCTGTACACTCCTACCATCTCTCATTGGTCAGTCAGACAGATAGCCCCGCCCCAAACTCACATGATTGGTTAAATCAAACAGATCAATCAGTAAGTGTTTTACCAATGATTGACTTACAGTGACTCTGAACAATAAACCAGTTTAATGACTTCAATCAGTGTTTCTCCAGGTTTGATGAAGGTAAATAATAAAAATTTAAGGAATAAATTGAAGGGAACACAATATGTTAGTGCTTAAATCAAGATACATTTACTTGAAAAGCAAGTCTTGTTTTTGTGGAATTGATCAAACTGATTTATGATTTTAACAAGTTTATTAAAAGAAGAACAAATATCTGCCAATAGGCTCATAAAAATCTATTTAATTCAAAGGGAAAACATGTTTTATATCCTATTTATATCCTGATATTTGTTTCTGTTTAAAGCATATCAGCAACAATGGCTATATTCATGGCAACATTAACAATATAATTTCTTGTTTAAAGCATAAAATAACTTTGTTTTATTCAACTTTTCAAGACTTCATATCATCATTTTGCATCTGAAGTAAATGTATTTTGATTTAAGTATGTTTGGATATTTGTATTGGAAAATAATACTGAAGATATGTGGTTTTTTTCCCCCTTTTTTTTTTCTTTTTTTGCAATGCATGCAACATTTAATGCTACGATTTAATGAATTTAAGACCTTCAGCTCTGATTTAAGTCCTTCATTTTTGGAAGGGTGAATTCAGACTTTTTAAGACCAGTAGAAACCCTGTGAAAACACTAAATTAGCTTTAAAATGGTAAAATGGCACATAAATCACAAGTCTGTAAGGACACTGAGTCTCCTGCCAGTTCGTATGATGCTCTTTCTGATATACGATGCGTCTCGTGGTGTCTCTCTCATTTGCTGGAAAAATGTTTGCTGTAATGGCGGTTGAAAACAGCTGAAAACAGCTTTGGTTTCCACGTCTGAACAGCCTGTTCCTCCAGACAGAAATTGCTCATTGGGCCAATTTAGGCTGCATGGCAAACACGTTGTGTCCCGAGTTTCCACTGCCAATCACACCAGCAATTGTGGCTTTTCTCCTCTTGGCTTTGGGAAAATCGCTCAGCAGCAAAAGTCCTGAGCAAGGGATTTTGGCCAGCATTTCATTAAAGGCAGAGTAAATGATTTCTGGTAGCCAATGTTGATATTTGAAATCACCAAAACAAACACGCCCCTACCCCAAAAGGGTCTTGCCCCTATTTTGATAGCTCCGCCCCACATATACGTACGCAACCCAGGCAACGATTAGTTCTGTGAAACAAAGCAAAACCAATGTTACACCGTGTCTACGGACGTGAGCGGCGCGGCGCAACAAATCCCCGACAGAAAACTGCTGCCGGGTTCTATTTATGACGTGCTGACACAAATTTCAAATGGTTTTCAACGGTCGTTTGATCGCGTCCAGTGTAGGCAGACTTTAGCTGTTGTAGACACGGTGTTACTCACCTATTGAGAAGAAACAAACCAACCTCGGCGTCCGATCGCAGGCCTCCACTCCTTGAGTTCTCTCCAGCGCTGGAAACCTGATCCGATGTTTACATGGGTCCTACTTCTTGCCTTATCGTTCCGCAGACGTTTTCCTCTTTTGTTTTTTATCCGCCATCTCTATCTTTCTGTCACTCGGCTCGGCTAATGTCCATCCCATGCACTGAACGCGCTCTCCTCCACATCACGAGTAGACACACCCCTTATTGCTGATTGGCTACAAGTTTGTTTTGCGATTCGGCCCGAATCAGTTTTCTAAAGTGTTTTTGAAAAATCACTTACTCTGCCTTTAAGGGCTCAGCATAAAGAAAAGGCCGTTCTCATTACGCTCCGTAACCAGCGCCGAGACGCCCTGAATATGCAGGAGCCGCTTCGGCCCGAGTTTGATTGATTGGGAGCGAGTTATCAGGAACTGTAAGCGAGAATGGCTGGTTATATCTAGCGTCTGTTGTTTAAGGTGCGATCATTGAAACTGACAACAAAAGCCCTTATTTCCTCTGATTGTGCGGTTTTCACTCTGCTGTACTTGTGCATTGCAATCAGCTCTTCAATAGGGCTGCACGATAAATCGCATGCGATATTTAACGCGCATCTGGTCAGAAAGCCGGTTCTGTAATCAGCGGTAAATCTCCATCACGTGCGGGCTTTCACATTGAGCAGCATTAACTACACAGAGCCGTTGTTCACTGATGAGCTGCGCAAAACCACGTTCATATTCGCGCGATTTTTTGCGCAGCTCGTCAGTGAACAACGGCTCTGTGTAGTTAATGCTGCTCAATGTGAAAGCACGCACGTGATGGAGATTTACCGCTGATTACAGAACCGGCTTAACTGATAAGATGCGCGTTAAAAATCGCATGCGATTTATCGTGCAGCCCTACTCTTCAATAAACTCTCTTTTCTTCGTCAGCTGTCAGCATACATTTCCCACAAGCCTCTGATTCTCCTGAAAGTGTCAGCAATCAGTCTGACGGGATGAAAAGCTTTCGTCTTTGCACCTCCTCAAATATTTGACTCCCGTCTGTAATCTGCAGCCCTTACAGACGTCTGTACGGCTTTAAAGACCAATGATCTCTCCTGTCAAAGCAGCTGTTTAAAATACTCCTTTAGCTTTTGATACAGCAGAAGAGATGGAGAGGATCGGAGATCTGCTGTGAGGAAGAGACAAATTTACCCGAACACTTTCAACGCTGGATTCGTTTTCTTTTGTCCATTTATGACTCAATGGTGAGGATTTTTTCTGCTTGCCTGGTTGAGCGAGTAGTTCAGATTATTACTTGACTTGCCAATATTTTAACAGGCAAATAAATAAATTATCCTGTGAATATTTTTAAATAATTTTAAAATAAATACATTTAATGTAAAATTAATCAATTTAATTTAAATTAAATAATAATTATAAAATAAACTAATATAAATTCAAATTTTTAATTTTAGATGTAAGAAATGTATATTGTATATAATAGATAATATTATTTTATTATTTATAATAATATCATTATTATAATATTATTTTATTATTTATAATAATATCATTATTTATAATAATATTATATATAATTTCTATTTTATATAATAGAAATGTATAATTTTATTACTTGCCTTGCCAATATTTTAACAGGCAAATAAATAAATACAATTTATAAAATTTAAATTAAATAGTAATTATAAAATAAACTAATATAAATTCAAAATAAAATATATTTTTTAATTTCAATAATAGAAATTTATAATTTTTATAGGAAATTTCTAATTTTAGACATACATTTGTAATTGTAACTAGGGATGCTCATATTGACCGTTTAACCTTTAACCGAAAGTAAGAATTTTGGCCATTTAATACTATCAGTTTAAAGGTTTAAGCGTTTTTGCACATTTAATTTTTGTATTTATTTTACAATTATTTAAAAATATTCTTTATTATTACACATTTTTCACACAAACTTAATTCATCACATTTTTTATTTACAAAGAAATTTTGCAATAATAGCTGGAAAATACAGTCATTTTATTTATACAAGGAACTCAGAAAATTCATAAAACCTAGAAAATGATGGCATATATGGCAAAACCCAATCTTAATGATCACTAGACCATCTTTATTGTTGAGCCTGTCCATCTCATCTTCAAACTCTATTATCCTACATTGTCACATGACATCATTATAAACATATTTAATTCAGAAAATATATCTATTTATTGATTTTAATCAAACAAAAACAAAAACAGAAAAGTCAAGAAAAAAATACCTTCCACACCTGAATGGTTACTGGTAGGTGTTTAAAAACATCAACTATTACGAAGAGAAAAGACAAAACAAAAATCCACAGCTTGAAAAAAAACGTATTTATGTGCAGGAAACGTAATTATTATTTTTTTTAAAGCAGCTACTAAGCAGTTAAGGATATATAAGACAAAGACACAAGGCCGCTGTTGTACAGGATTGATTCTCTGGCCGTGAGAAGGTGACAGACACGCCTGCTGCGTTTGGGACACTTGGGCTTCAATTACTGTTCGCTGTCCTTCACAGGACGACCCGCAGAACCCACATCAGAGGCGGGCAGCTGGGCATCAGCCGCTAATGCCCCCGTATCGGCCCGGACAGCTGTGATTAATGCACTCACCGCTCCAGTGAACAACACAACTCCTCAAACCAGCAAACATTATCATAACACTTCACCTCCAATCCTAATCAATACCAACAAGATTTATGGGGAGCGGCTGCCAGAGACTCGAAATGTGTCCCCAATTCCCCTCCACACGCTTCCGACCGGACCAGAACTTAGGAGGATAGAGAGCGTGTTTGGGATATAACGAGAAAGAGAGAAGTTAGAGACATCATTTGTGCCATAACACCTTTTCATTTTTATGATCCGCCTGAATGTGAAATTATATTTTCTTTGTGGAAAATGCATTTTCAGGAGATTATATTTCACCATAAAGCACTTAATGCAGATTAAAGCTGCAGTTATTTTGTCATTTCTGTGATCAATGTCTGTTTTTTTTGTTCCCTTTTCTCAGTCTTACACATTACAGCACATTCTCAATGGTTCTCCACACAGATTTAGATGAAACATCAAGTGGCATCATAAATGCAACATAAATGTCCAAACAGACAAATAATTGCCAAATATTTCTTATATAGTTTTGCATGTGGTTTTCGACTATAACAACATAGGTTTTGCAGGTTCATTTCTCAAGCTTGAATCTGCACTAACAAAATAAAAGATATGGTTGACACTTTCCTCTTTTTATGTATTTTTCTAGACTACATAGACTATTTGTTTTGCTGTTTCAGCACATATCTTCACCTTCAGCACATCACTTCTCCACAATATAAAATGCAGCGCAGTAAAGCCCCAGACTAATGTCTTTCAGGATGTTGAAGTGTTTCTATTATACATCACGGCTGTGATACATCAGGTGTGGACTACATTATTTTCCCGAGTGGCTGTTTCTGCAGGACAGCGTGGAGCCACTGGATAACCTGACGCCAACCTTCAGCCCAACTCTGAAACCAGGCCTAAGTGACAACGTCCATTAGGATACAGTCCTGCTTTGCAGAAAGTGTCTTTTTATCCAGAAAGCAGGCGCCACTTTTACCGCACCTCTTATGCAGCCGTCAGGCTCAAACTGGGAGCTCGTGCTCAAATATGCAATGACCGGATGTTATAAAATAAAATCCATCTCGGCGTCTAAAGAAAACCAGCAGCATTTGGCAGGTTAGGGTCATCAAGTCTTTACAAGATCTTTTGGACAAACACAAATTCTGAATAAAAAAAAAAGGTTATATAAATATATATTTGTTATATATTTATAGCATCCACCATGGCACTTGCTGTGAGTAATACTGCCAGATGAGTGATACAAACGGTGAAACGGTTCGCCTCTCAGCCAATCACATTCAATGACCAGATTCAAGGAACTGTAATATATATATATATATATATATATATATGAATTTAATTGATCAAATGTTTTATTTACAAAGAAATTTTGCAAACAATAATAACATATTACCAAATTATAAAATCTCTTATTTTGGGTGAACTGTCCCTTTAAATGAGTTTTCTCATGCCCTTCTATTATTATGCTGCATCATTACTCAGTCACTCAGTAATGAACTTACTTTCAGTCTAAATGAGTGGCTCTTCATGAGAGTGACCTGCAATTAGGATCAGACATGAAACGAATCTCGGCCCGTCTGCAATGGAGGAAAAGTTTTCATCAGGCCTCAGTAATGAGCCGAGACGTCAAGAACACGACAGCAGAACCTCACGGAGCCACATGAGCCTCCAGCACAGAGAACATCTCCGAGGAGCTCCTTCAAATCTGCATCAGCATCACCCACAACTGCAGCAAACTGAAGAAACCACATCAGATCCCCGGAGGAAATAAGAGGTTTGCTCCAGGTTCTCTCTGATTTGGAGAAGGCCATTGTTTCATAAAATATCTCAGAAATATCCTCAATGATGATTTGTTTTGGTTCCAGTTCAAGCAGTAAATTCATGGCGAGTTTGATAATTACATCGCCGATTGTGTTTATGCAACACATTTAGTGGCACATCCTTCAGTACAGGAAGCTCATCAAACACATCTGCTCCCCAGACAAACACACACCAGCAACAGAAGACAAACACGCAGCCGTTGGTCTCCTCTGAAGTGTGTACTTGGGATTGTTACATTTGAAACAGGCGAGATTGATGAGATTAAATAAAGACAGAAGCAAGTGAGCGTTCAAAATAATACTAATATTATTAATATTTAATCATATAAAAAAATAGATGAAAATGAGAAACGCTGAAGTAGTACAATAACTACAACTAAATAAAACTAATAAATATAAAATGATAAATACTTAAACACACAACAAATTTACTAAAACCTTAAAGTCCCCCTGTAGTGAAAATCAAGTTTTTTATGTTGTTTATTTGTCTATGTGGTGTTTTTAATATGCTTTTGACAAACCATGTGCCAATCTATTAATCAACACCATTGCTGTGTATTTTCTCCTTAAAACTGTAGTTCCCCAAAGGATGGCCCAGAAATATGGTTATCCATCATTTTTTTTATTATATTTTATTTTAGCCTTATTTCAATTACCCAAAATTATTTTTAATAGTATTAACTTTAGTTAATAACAAAAGAGTTTTCAATATCAAGCCAGCGATACCAGTAAATAAATAAATAGTATATCAGCAGATAACCAAATGGATAAACCAAATGATAACAGAAATTTGATGGTAATAATTATTCTACTCTTAATTATTTAATAAAAAAAGAACAGTTTATACATTTTCAGTTAACATCCAAAACAAGCATAAAAGATAAAAATAGGATGTCCTATCTATCTGCAGTCTCTCTTATTGTGATCTAGTAAACCGTTTTGAAGGAAATGTAGACGACTGAACTATATGTTGGACACTGCAGGTAACCTTTGACCTTAAACATATGAGATTATACATGTATAAAACATCAACTATACATGCTGTTGCACTCGACTTTACACCGTTTAAGAAATAGTAAAGACACTAGAGAGACACACAAACTGCTTTTTGACTCAGAGAGGAGAACTAGAGCTTCAGCACGTGATGCACTAAAGGACTTCCACTGCTGTTCAATAGTAAAGTAATTAAGGAAGCTACGTCTATTTTAGGTGAAAGGATTGGTCGCAGACTGAATTCAGGCTGAAAAACATTCAAACACTTTTTTTTTTAGTTAAACGTTTATCCTGAGTTTAATGTGCAAACCAAGGCAACTAAAAGTAACCCATTCATAGGCTGATTTTCCTGAAAAACGCACATACTGTGGCATATTCAACACTACTGTGTTTGTTTGAGCAGCATCTGAATGTTAGAATAAAAAAAAATAAAATAGAATCAATATAAAATGTATATATACACTACAATTTAAAAGTTTGGGGTCAGTACCAAAAATACAGTAAAAACAGTAATATTTTGAATTATTATTACTACAAGTTAAAACAACTGTTTTCTAATTTATTTGTATTTTAAACTGTAATTTATTTCTGTGATGGCAAAGCTGAATTTTCAGCATCATTACTCCAGTCTTCAGTGTCACATGATCCTTCAGAAATCATTCTAATATGCCGATTTGCTGCTCAAAAAGCACTTATTATTATCAATGTTGAATATTTTTGTGGAAACTATAATACATTTTTTTCAGGATTCTTTGATGAATAGAAATAGAACAGAATTCAAAAGAACAGCATTTATTTGAAGTCTTTATCACTTTTAAAATGATCATTTAATGCCTCCTTGCTGAATAAAAGTATTAAAAAGTAAATCAAACACCAATTTTTGCTTAATTTCATTTAGTGACAGAAATTACACTTCACCTTTAGACAACTTAAAACCCTTTTATTAACAGTAAAACAGAATAAATCGCATTAACACTGAATTCACCTGAAAAAACTCTTAGGCTTTGCTCAGCTAAAGTGCATTTAGATATTAGCTCGCTGTTGTGGGGTTGAAGGAGAATTATCCTGATCAGCGCTTTTATGGTTAATCCAAGTCAAGTCATTCCAGAAGCTTTCTGTATGTCCCTTTACATTACTGCTTTTATTAATCCAACCATTTTAGCACTCACCTATAGGCTATGTATAACAACCCGAATTGGTCAAAAAGCTTCAAATGTATTACGAACATAGCACTGAAGAATACTCTTGCTTCATATCAGCCAATTACTAGCAATCAAAATATCAAAAAATGAATCACTGCACAACCTAATGCTACCAGTTTTAAAAGAACCCTCTTAACGCCCAGGGAGGTAAAGAGGTCACAGGTATACGAGGTGCCCTATATAAACTGAAAAAGACACAGGTGTGTGTGCGTCTGGAACGTCATGAAGCTCATTAGGGTGAAAAGCCAGACAGCATCAAATCATGTGCGCTCAGATGATAATGAGACTTTTAAGACAGGCATTCTTATCGTGTGTGTCAGCGAAGGGGGTGGTGAAAGTGCTCCAACCTAATCTCAGCCAATCACAGCACAGCAATCCACCCCCACCAGTCACCACTATGCTATTTGAACAGCGCACGCTTCCTCCTGCTGAAAAGAGGTGCCGGGGGGGAATACACAAGGAAGCACAATACACACAAACCAGCAAGCCTTTCAAGTGAAATGTGATTGTTCTGTACCTTTAAATACACTTGATTTCCTGACACTGGAGCTGTTAACACAAATTTACTAAATTTACTAAAACCTTAAAGTCCCCCTGTAGTGAAAATCAAGTTTTTTATGTTGTTTATTGGTGTTTTTATTAATATGCCTTTAGACAAACTATGTGCCAGTCTATTAATCAACACCATTGCTGAGTATTTTTAAAACTGTAGTTTCCCAAAGGCTGACCCAGAAATAGGGTTTGAAACAGCCCTTGGTTTGCTACGTCACAAACCAATAACCAATCACGTCAAGGGATCGATTCCTATCACTAGCATGCAAAATATACCAATACCAGCACAAAACCAAAAATAAATCAGAGCAAAAAACCCACGAAGCTGTGGTTTAATGTGAATTTAGAACCGCTAACTTGCATTATAACCCGTGGTAACAGTGTAAAAGTAGCCCGGAGTCAGACGCACCTCTCCCGCATCGACGTCTGCACTTCACACGCGTGCTCGCGGGCGCGAATTAACCATCACAAACGGCTGCATTCGAGTCTTCAAGGCATTTTAGGACACAACATCATCAAGTAAGTAACTTTAACGAATGTTACAGTATTCACTGTAGTTGTCCGCTAGTAAAAACGTGGTTTTGTCAGTCATTATCCATGTATGCCATTGTTTTGCGGTTACTACAGTTCAGTGAATCAGGAGGCGCTTGCTGTGTGAGTGAGTGGAGGCGGGACTAATTTGCATATTCATAGATCCGCGTATAGTAAATGAGGCAAGGGTGTAGAGTTACATTCAAGCTATTTTAAGGCATGAGAAATTTATTTTCACAAGAAAAAACATTTAAATATGTCATTTTGATGATCAAAGATAAGTTTTAAGGGATCAAATATTTGACTACAGGGGGACTTTAACTAAAATGTAAGTAAAAAACAGAAAATAAAAAATAAAAAAAACAAAAATGAGAAATGTTAACTTGACAACTAGTTGGAATAAAATAAGTTGAAGAACTAAAATAATTAAAACGAAATAAAAATGAATAAATATTACATTAAAAAAAAAGCAATAAAAATGATAGAAACAAAATAGTTTCCACTTTTTTGGTTTTCACTTTAAATTCATTCAAAATATGAACCAAACCTCTAATAGTATATCAATGACCCTTAAACAGCACCGTCTGAGCCGTATTTTAGGGAAGGCTGCTCTTGTACCCTGTGGCGATGGCAGGTGACCCGAACCTCTTCAAAATGTCACGGCTCTTTTCCTCCTGAAGATCGGGCCGCTCGGGTCGTGTTATATAGAGACGGGGCAAGGGCAAAGGTTAAAGTCATTACAGACGGGGAGGTGCGGCGACGCCCCTAGCTCCTCTTTCCCCTCGCCTTCTCTTTCTGCTCTATTTTTGATGAGTACAGGGACTCAGAGAGCTGGCTCTGCGGTGTTAATATTTCATACAGCCATGCAATAACACCGACAACATCTTCCCTCCTGCCATGGCTGACGGCGACGGCTCGAAGAGAGCAGGTGTAATTTGCAAATGCTAATTGAACTCCGGCACGGGTCAGCGAGCTTCCCTGGCTCCTCACAGCTCGACACACGCGGGCGCTGATGTACGCCACGCTGCCATCGGGAAAACACGCCAAAATCCCCTCATCTGTGGGCCGAGCCGCCTATCCAGATGCACCAGGACTCATCATGAGTGTGCCTCCCCCCATAATTCAGGTGAGAGGAGTCCCAGAAAACAAGCACATTTCTGATTCTCTCATTTTTCTCATCATCTCTAGATAATTAAGTCTTTCTGCTGTGGCTGTTCACACAAACACCGTCTCCAAATCATTAACAGGACTTATCAATTACGAAAGAAAAATCTCAATCATCAAGTTTCAAAACACTCCCCCGGTCTCCCATTGGTCAGGCAAACAGGAAGCCCCGCCCTCAGACTCACACCATTGGTTGAGCTGAGGTTTATGCATCCTATTCAATCGTTTTCAGACTGACACACAGACCTGGAGGGCAAAACATCAATAAACTGCAGCACAGACCTGTCAATTTCCCATCTGTTTCAATCCACGAATATTTAGATCACCTCTCAACTGAAGAAAAACAGAGATATGTGAAGTTTTGGGCTCTTGTGATCCACATATAGCACCTGCCGCAGTATTTCAATCACTAAAAACAACGAGACATTCAAAATGTTTAACCTAAAAAAAGTGACATTAAAAGTAATATTAAAAGATCAAATTTAATATGCACCTTATTGTATTATATATGTAATGTTTATTATATCATAAATAATATTTATAACAAAAATTATATTTACAACTAATAAAAAACAAAAATACAAGATTAGACTAACTAAAATTCAAGTGAAATCAAAATATGAACAAAAACTATTAAAAAAACGAAAAACTAAATGAAATTAAATAAAATAAATATTAAAATAATATTAAACAATATTAAAAAACTTCAACTTAAATTTATTTCAGCTAGTTGCCAAGGCAACATTTCTCATTTTCATTTAGTTGAAGTACTAAAATAGCTCAAACTAAATAAACTAAAACTAATAAATAAAAATTATTAAATACTATATTTAAAATTATTGAATACTATATTTAAAAAAACAACAACAACAAAATGACTAAAACTTTAACTAAAATTAAAGTCTTAATGCATTAAGCTATATTCAGCAACTTCTTTATAACAGTTTTCTCTGGTAAACGTTTAATGTGAAACATCACATTCATATTCTGGGTTCATATAACCGTGCATCATCAGTAAATTGTGTACTGAATTTAGTCTTTTAATATCACTTGTTTTGGGTGTGATGTGAAAACTATGAATTCAGTCACTCAAACAAGTAAATCGCGATTCACTTTGGTGGCAGAAAATACAGATTTCACCTTTAAAAAGAACCACAAACAGCACAAAGCAAGACATTTTCCCAGACCGGATTCAGATCTGCCACATCTGACAGTCACTCAGTAAGGCCTGTATTACTATTATTAGATTTTTCTGTAAATAATCATCATGAGAGCAATAAAACGAGTGAAGGGAGATAAAGCGCTTCCAGGTCGAAGCTAATGCAGGTGAAAGGGTCACGAATGCATCAGTCACACACTGATCATCATTAGCGTTTATGTAACACCTGCTGCTCTGAGCCGCGCGTCTCTCACTCGCATCAGTCACTGTAACCCCACGTCTAGTGCTCTAAACACATACTAACTAGCATGAAAGTTAACAAGACTTGTATTACAAAGGGACTTATATAATGCAATTAACATCAAGCACGCAAAGCATGCAGACATTTGAATTCGTACCGAATGATACGTAAGCACAACTTCATTTCCCACATGCCGCTAGTTTTAGTTTTGCTTTAAATATATATTTTTTTAAGCTTGGCATTTATAATAAATGTTGTTTATAATAAATGCAACTATAATTTATTTTTGTTTTATAATTTTTCATTCCTGTTTTGTTCTGAATACCATTAAAAGTGAAGGGAGATAAAGCGCTTCCAGGTCGAAGCTAATGCAGGTGAAAGGGTCACGAATGCATCAGTCACACACTGATCATCATTAGCGTTTATGTAACACCTGCTGCTCTGAGCCGCGCGTCTCTCACTCACATCAGTCACTGTAACCCCACGTCTAGCGCTCTAAACACATACTAACTAGCATGAAAGTAAACAAGACTTGTATTACAAAGGGACTTATATAATGCAATTAACATCAAGCACGCAAAGCATGCAGACATTTGAATTCGTACCGAATGATACGTAAGCACAACTTCATTTCCCACATGCCGCTAGTTTTAGTTTTGCTTTAAATATATATTTTTTTAAGCTTGGCATTTATAATAAATGTTGTTTATAATAAATGCAACTATAATTTATTTTTGTTTTATAATTTTTCATTCCTGTTTTGTTCTGAATACCATTAAAATTAAATGATTTACATGTTCATAGTGTTCATGTTTGTAAACTAGGGCTGTCAAAATGACTGAAAAACTAAATTCGAATTTTCTACTTAAATATGATCAAAATTCGAATTATATTCAAATTTAAAATGCATAATTTCAGTTAGGGGGAAAAAAGGCCTGAGGCCACAAGAGGGCGCATCACGCAAAATATTATGCACGTTTCTTCAAAGCGTAATAAAATAACACGGCTATCTTTGAAAAAAAAGTGCATAATGTTTAAAATAATGTTTAGAAACCATATATAATTAATAAAGTTGCTTAAACAATTATAAAAAAAATCACCACCATGCATGTATGTATAGTTTAATACAAAGGACCGAAAACCAATCACAAAGAGTAGGCTACTTTCTTTATTTAAAAACATGAGATACAGTGGGATGGGGAAAAACCGCCATAAAGTCTTGAGACATGTTTTTTAAAAGTTGAACTTACATTAATTTTACATGGCTTTCTAAACATGCTCGCTTGTGCGAGACGCGAGTGCAACGCTGATAGATGTCCCTCTAGAAAATGTGATAAATATGCGTTCTGTGTGAACGGCTTGGTTTCAGTTTTGACGTAAACAACATCTTCTCCACACTGATGCTCTCGTTTTCCGCAATATATTGAATGAACAACGTAGCAGCGCCGCATCTAGTGGGTTCAACTGGACAGGCTAACAAAAGCATTAAAATGCAATCAATG
>NW_015649227.1:503688-510009 GCF_001515625.1 Sinocyclocheilus rhinocerous | reverse complement strand
AGACGAATGATTTCCACATTAATGATTAAAACACTGCACTCTTGTCTCAGACTCTTGGATCTTGGATGGTGTTAAATGCATTCTCTCTGCATTGCCGCAAGCAGGCTCTTGCGCCTGAGTCCCATCAGCAGTCGAGGTGCAGAGATGAATGGACTGAAATTCTCCCTCGGTATAATGTCATCTCTTCACCCCATCTCTCTGCCTATAATCTCTGGCCCACAGGCCAGGTGAAGACCATCCTGCACGCAAACACCATGTCATACATTATGCATTACTGCACAGCTAATGCGTTCAAACATCGTCCGCTAGCCGCCCTTGTTATTGGAGACCTCCTCACTTGAGTAATGAGAGTCTCCGTGCCCAATGTCCCATACAGCAGACAATGACTGCGTTCAGAAAAGAGCAAAAAAGTGTTGAGGAGAGAAAGAGAGAGAGAGCACATCTGCCAGGCACAGCCGTATGGTCTGCCTCCTTCAGCGTCCTTGCAAATCTCTTAACTTTAGTCCTTCTTAAATGCTCATTGTCCCAGCATAAGGAATTAGAAAGGTCATTCATAAAGTAGAGGATGCTCATGACTGATAACTTGTAATACACTCTGCAAGCGAGTCGTCTGGAGGCCGTTCACATACTGTAGAAAAAAAAACGTTAAAGTAAATTCTAACTATTTTCGGTACACAAAACCTTGACTAGCATTATAAGTAGACTTGGAAAGAGGGAATGTCACAAGTGTAGAATAAGGCACCTTTGGATCTAATCGCTGATGACAGTAGATGAAATCTTCAGTTCTAAGGACATCTGATTATGTCATCTGTCATTGATTTCTGACAACCTTACAGGGTGCCGGGAATGAAATTACAGATATTGCCATAAGGTCAAAGGTCCAAACAATTACTCGAGTGAAATAATGACAGTGACTCGTCTGGAATAACAAGCGGACTGATATATTTGACTAATATTGATTGACAACTCTGACCAGCAGCCTGTTTGGAGTGTCAGACTCTCCTGAGCTGAAGCACAAACTCTACTGAAACAGCCCTAATCAAAGTCCTTTCTCATTACCAATCAAACTCTCATCTGCAGGCAAAACTGTCAAATGGATGTACCCAAATGTGTCATAAAAATAAGAATAGAAGCTGAGGGAAGGAAAAAAAATTTATGTGCTGACAATTTCATATTAAAGGGAGGATTCGTGGACCTTATGAATATTTCCGAGCTTGGGGCCAAGATATATCAAGGTTATTTGCTTTTTAAAAGTTGTTGGGCAGTTAGTTGTAGTTTAAATATGCTGACTGTGGAATTATAACGTCTTTAGACATGTTTTTTAAAAGTTGAACTTGCATTAATTTTACATGGCTTTCTAAACATGCCGCTCTCTTGTGCGAGACGCGAGTGCAACGCTGATAGATGTCCCTCTAGAAAATGTGATAAATATGCGTTCTGTGTGAACGGCTTGGTTTCAGTTGACGTAAACAACATCTTCTCCACACTGATGCTCTCGTTTTCCGCAATATATTGAATGAACAACGTAGCAGCGCCGCATCTAGTGTGTTCAACTGGATAGGCTAACAAAAGCAATGACACTTACATCGTCGTTGCATCTCGTGCGCCACTAATAGGCTGCCTGACGGCTGACGCAGACCTAAAATTCGAATGCAACTTTTTTTGCATTCGAATGTGGATTTTTTTTTTTTTTTATTCGACGAATATTCGAAATTAGAATTGTTTTTTGACAGCCCTATTGTAAACATTTGTTTTATTTACTGGAATTTTACATTTACATTTTATTTATTTATTACAAATATTATATTTTTATTATAATATTTTAAAAACTAATAAAATACATTATAAAATGACAAAAGGCACAAAACTACAAATAATAAAATGTAATTCAAAATAATAACAAAAACTATTAAAAAACTAAAACCTTTACTGAAATGAAATAAATAAATATAAAAACAAATAAAATAAAGATAATAAAAATATTAAAATAAAATAAACAAACTTCAACTTAAATGTATTTATTTTATATTATATTTATTATTTAATATAATATTTTAATAATAATAATAATATAATTAATAAACATATTTAATAATACTGAAAAACTGTGAAAATAATATTCATGAGCAAAGTTTAAGTGTTGTATATTACTTTCCCTATACTTTTCAGTTCCCTATGCCCTGGATGTTTGCATTTGCATAATCAATAAAATTACTTTCATTACAGATTACAAGTATGCAGAATTGCTGACTGAATCCAAATTGGCATACCGACACTTTTCTATCAGTAGCGTTTTAATTACAAAACTCCTTGCAAATAAAACGTCAGCATCAACACAGTTCAACTGAGCAGGCGCTTTCAATCAGAAAAAGGACTTTTTCTTTGTTTGTCATTAAAGCAGCTCTTCAAACACTCTACGGAGCTGTGATTCTCAGTAATGAGCTGAGAGCTTGCGATAAGGAGAAATAAACTTTGCTTCTTGTATTTCCAGTGTTTCTTGCTGCAGCTCTTGATGTGTGTGTCCTGCATCCCGAACCAGCGGTCAGCGGTAAATCCTCATTATTAATGCTCAAAGTGACACGTCAGGGTAAAATACGGGTCAGAGGCAAATTCAAAACATGGCGAAGTCGTATATCAGTCCTCGCGTCTCGCGGCACATGTTGCGTCGTGACCCGGCTTTAATTAGGGTCAAACGTCGCTGCCTGCATTTGTTTTGATTTGTGAGATTTATACATCTTAATTTAGCAGCTGGAAAACACGATGGAGACATTCAACATGCCTAATTGTTAAAAAGAAATGTGTGTTTTCCTATGCGAGAGAGGGAAATCTGCACACATGAGTCAGCTCTCGGCAGACGGCAGATAAACATGAATTTATCGCGGCTATTTCCGACAGATAACGTGCACAGAGATACGGCAGCTAGTCGTTTAGATACATTAAACACACATTCTCTGGCCTCCATTCTCAAGCTTATCTGTTCGGCCTCCATGTCAAACGCATCTCGCTCGTGTAAGCTCTGACAAGCGTGCCGTTTCATTTGAGAAATAAAATTATTTTTAATCAGCCAATCGAGTCAACAGAGCGTATAAAATGCTTGCTGTCAATATTCGCATCCTCCAGAATGAGTTAACGGCACAGCGCTGATCTGCTAGCGATAAACGCTCCGGCTCATTGTTCATATCTGCGGTGAGCGGCGATGCCTATCGATTCTTTCACACAGCAGTTTATGTACAGTCATTCAGTAAAACAACAGCTTATGATTATCATCTGTCATAGGCGCGAGCCAGGAGAGCCGTCAACGCTAATTCCTGCAGCGCTGGAGACCATTATTCCATTTCAGTACCACACTAGATAACTAGAGACATACTGTCTTCATCAGCGCTGTAAGCATCACTATTACTAGTGATCAAACCTTTAACACTGAGAATTAAACAGCCATGTTTCCTCAAATCATGAGTCTCACAATAACATCAGAAAGTCCTATAAACATTACATTAGGATGTTTAGGATACAAACTCTCACTATTGGATCCATATTTTACTGAATGAAAATGGACTTGAGACTTACGGTCTGTCCAATTGTCTTGTCCGGTCTCATTTTTGGGTCATTTCTTATTTTACTTAGCACTTAACATTGAATTGATCATACACGTACCCTATCACAATCTTATTAAATATGGCACAGCAAATATGTTAAGTATTATTTATATGCTATTACAGCATTTATTAATATTTTAATAATATATTTAAATAATACATTTAATAATATTATTTAACCGTGAAACCGGTATAATTTTGAAAAATACCGTGATATAAATTTTTGGTCATACCGCCCAGCACTAATTACTCTCTATGATTAATTTATTTTTGTTTTTGTTTTTGTTTCCATTTTTAGGTTAATTTTTAAATACTGTTATGTGCTTTTGCCATTTATTATTTATTTATTTAGGTTTAGTTCATTTTTAGTTTTGTGCCTCAAGTTAAACATATTCAGTTAGTTGCAACATTTGTCATTTTCATTTAAAGTTTTTTAATTTTTCTATTTACATTTAATTTTATTTCAACTTTCAGTTTTTATTTTTTTATATTTCTATGTAGCTTTAATGTATTTAAATTTTTAGTTTTAGTAATTTTAGGACTTCAACTTATTTTAATTTACTTATTTGCCAAGGTAACATTTCTAATTTTCATTTAAGTTTAAGTTTTTCATTTATATTTATATTTGATTTCAATAATGTTTACAAATTTTAATCTATTTAGTTCGCTATGTACTGTATGATTGTTGTATCATTGTTAAGGGCCGTTTATACAAAATGCGTTTTTGCAGTTAAAAACACAACATGAAAAATACACAAGGTCTATAGGCACGTTTTCTTTTAACTTTAATGTCATGCACAAGATACTACAAAAGAAATGAGTGCAAGAGTCAAATGTGTCCATCTAGTGCATGTTTACATAGAAAAACAATGGAAACAGCACAAAAACACATTCAGTGTGAACGGCTCCTGAATCTACCCAGTAATGGGGTTTTTTTGGTTTTATATTGCATTATTATAAATTTTTCCTTCCACTAGGCTTGCTGCGATAGACGGTGCTGACGGTGATACCGGTGTTAAGCTGCAACACCGGTTGCGTCACTTGCCCACCGCGGCACCGACCCCCACCGTCGTTTTGATTTTTTATAGTAATAAAAATCATTTAGTTCAGTAAAAGAACAGACACTACAATTAAAAACTGAACGCGGCTGCTCAATGCAGCGTGCCGGCCTAACTGCCGCTAATTCAAAAGTGAAAGTAAAATGCGCACGGCACTAAATAAGCTATTTAAAAGCGACAGAAAGCGAGGAAAAGAGGGAAAATTCAAACTAACTAAAAACGAACAATTGCTTTACTCCGAATTGCCACTATTTGAAAGTGAAAGTAAAATGCGCACGCCGCTTTTACAAGCTATTTAAAAGCGAAGGAAAGCGAGGAAAAGAGGGAACGCCCCCGCCCCCACGGTGATACCGGTATTACCGGTGTTGTCACACGCCGATTAACCGGTGGGAAAATTTCCTCACCGTCACAACCCTACCTTCCACATACCAGATTTTCCCCACCGCCCAGGGCCAAGGAGCAGACAGCATCTGTGAGGGGTTAACCAGCGCCGTTAAGGGTTAAAGGGCTGGTAAGTGACTCCATTAGTCCGGCCGAACGGTCGGTCAGGAGGGAGGGAGGAGAGAGGAGCCCAGGAGACGCTGGTCTGAGCGTAGGAGGAGGCACTGTAATGAGCGCGCTCACAATGACTGAAGCAGCCACTGAAACGTACAACTGGGGCACCAGATGCAGTCGGAACGCAGCCAAGGAGTGCGTGGGGAAAACGGGATCCTGCAGGATGTCAGAGCAGGAAATGAAGCATCTTTCTCTCGGTTTCTACTGTCTGCTTTTGGGAGGAGAACAAAACAGCAGTCTGCGCATGTAAATCTGATAAAGGAACCACACGCTAATGCCTCTGGGCAGGTTATCAATTTGTTGACAAGCGCACCCCATTTCAGATCAGCCTCACCTCCTGTACTGTTTCCTGCGCTCCAGGTTCGAGTAATGAAAGCCACGTGTCTCCAGCCGCTCCGCTCATGTTTGCACTCACTCAGGCCTCATCTCAGGGCCTGTCAGTCGCCGTTCGGGACGTTTCTCTCATTAGCACCTCTTTACACCCGTCTACAGGTGCCCTACTGACCCAAACCACTCCGCCCTACTAAAACCAATGAACATGATTCATTATTTGAAATAAAATAAACATTAACTTGAATAAAATAGGTTTGTTGTTTGTTTTTTTATATATATATATATTTTATTGCAGTTAGTTGCCAAGGCAAATTTTTTTTTAGTTTCGTTTAGTTTAAGTTGAAGCACTAAAATAACAAACTACAAACATTAAAAAACTTTTTTTTTTGTTATTTGAAATAAAATGAATGTTAACTTAAATAAAATAGTCTTATACACCCTTAGTAAATATGAGCAAAGGCGGCTGTGAAAATAAATCTGCATTGATTATCTTTTTGATCTTTCATTCAAAAAATTCACAATTCTAACCTATCATTGAAGAAAAACTACTGAAAGTGGGGAGAAAATCTCATGATGAAATAAATGTTTTTCTCCAATGCATATTGGCCACAATTATTGGCACTCCTAGAAATTCTTACGAGTAAAATATCTCTGAAGTATAATTCCCATTCATATTTACAATTTTTTTTAGCACACCAGGGTGACTAGGAGCATGAAATTCTCCAGCCATGACTTCCTGTTCCACAGGATTATAAATATGAGGAACACAAAGGCCAAAT
>NW_015649227.1:499156-503616 GCF_001515625.1 Sinocyclocheilus rhinocerous | reverse complement strand
GACACGTAACGTAGCCTATATATGCTGAGTTTCAGTTCATTTTTGTGACAGGCTTAATTTGTTCACAGAAAGGAAACTCAAATGGCAGAAAGCGACATCCTATGTGTTTTCTTTATTTTACAAAAGCACAATGTTTTGTTTTCATTGTGAGTGTACACAAATAAAAGCAGACCTATATACAGTGATGCATTATTAATAAGACAAGTTTTTAAAGTTGATTCTGCTGGTATAAGGAAACAGTTGAAGTGATCGCGCCAGCATTCAGATACGTTACATCGCAAATATGGAAATATTATGGAATATTTGGATTTGTGCCGAATGAGAGAGGTAGGATACACGAGCACAAAGCTCCATTTCGCAAACAGTTGAGTGCACAAACCTTTAAAGTAAACTCCTTTGTCAGTCTGTGAGAGACGCATTCAGAATCAGCACACGGTCACTGTCTAGTGGGCTTTGTTTTCAAGTGCGTAACTCACGGCATTCGCTGTTCTTCTGCTGGCGGCCGGTTATCAAACAGCGCTGCATTGCTGTGGGCGCCCCCTTCTGGATTGGGAGTGAATTGCATGTATTCGTTGTAAGGCCTCACGCACCGAACCGAGACAAGCCCAGCGTCCGGAGCAGAACACGCGTCAGAAGACAGAAGCGTTGGCCCCGCGCTCATTAATCGGGCCCCTGCGATGACCCTTTCAGCGCTGCTGGCTCTCACCAGCTGTTTTTGCATAGTGCCGCTTTTTCATTTTTTTACAAGCTCCGCCTACTAATCTCGGGACGCGATGCTGGTGATAGTGCTTTAGACGAGCGGAGGATTTCATCTGCTAATTAACGGCTTTAGTTTCATTTGCAGCCTCGGCGGTCCGTTTTACCAACAGAGCTTTCAGCACTTTTGCCAATTAATAGGAGACGTCTCAATTCATTGGTTTAATAAATGTGTTAATTTTGCGAGCAGGAGGCAGAAACAACATCATCATAGGAGATAAATTCGCTCTGATTTAAAAAAAATTTTTTTTTTGCATTCTGGCTGCAGCTTAACTGAACAGGACTGGAAATTCATTAGAAAGCTTAATCTGGGTTTGCCGATGACGGCCCGTGTTCAAACGAGCAGTCGGATTTGAGAAGACTTTTCCTATTACTGAACCGGGCCCTTCAGAAGCGCAGCCGCTAATGAACCTGAACGCCTCTATTATTAAGTTACCACAGAAAATCCTCAAGGCAAATGTTCTTCTGGTCTGTGAAGGAAAACATCTTTACAAGATAATGGCCTTTCCTCTAATTACAATATGTGTAAGTGTTTGTGCTCTGCGCGGGACCTCTTTCCTTTGAAGAGTGTTGGGTCGCCGCTCTCGATACGTTTCGATTTCCAGCTCCTCAAATCTCAAAAAGGCAAAGGAGAACAAGAGAGAGGGGTTTAATAAAAGAAGATGATGAAGAGTAAGAAAGGCAGCAGTGTCTGCATTAGGAAACGACTCACTCGATGGCTGGCAGCTTGAGATATTTTCAAAGCTGCGAGTTTAAGAGTAAAACCATTATTTTAATAAGAGCAGTATATCCAATGCAATAATCTCACAAACGGCCAAAGATGGGCTGATATACCTCACCTAAAATATTATTATTATTATTATTTATATTATTATAAATAGAATTTATATAATATTTAAAATATTATTATATTATATAATCATGTTTTTATTATGATATTATTATTATTTATTTATGATATTATAATTTTCCTATATTTCTAGCTGTCAGCCAATGAGTATTTAATTTATTTATACAGAATACATTTTTAACATGAATTAATTATATATATATTAGGTAGGACTATTTTAATAAAAAACTAATTATTTATTTTAACTAATTAATTATTTTAATAATGTTATGCTGTCCACATACACACACACACATTAATATTTTCTAATTTATATATTTATTTTGTTTAGGATGTTTTTATTTTTAATAGCAATTTTCATGTTTCATGTTTTTTTCAAAAAATTAAAACAGCAAAAAAGTAAACCACACAAAATTTGCAACGGATCACCATGCGTTTTTCTGTATGGAAAAGAGCAGCTTTGACATTTTGTAACTGAACAGAACCAAGGATGACCATGAAACAAATGAGGAATACAAGAGGAGACAAAACAGGGGCTGGACTTACTCAGAGTCAGGTGACACTTCAGAGACGCTCTGAGAGGTTGCAGAGAGAGGAGGCGGGGAAGGGGAGGGGCCTGCCAAGGCAGAGACAGGGTTAGGGGGCAGGGTTAAGACAGAGGAGCTGAAGGAGGCGAGTATGGAGGAGAGGATATCCAGATGTTCACTAGAGGGCGGGCGACTGGATGGAGCTCCAGGTGCAGCTGCAGATGGCGGGTACCTACATGGGGGTGCGGAGATTTGCATGTAGACACTTCTCCACGAATAATACTGACAGCAACAAAATAAATATTGATGTGGTTCACAGGGGAAAATGGATTTGATGGAAACCTCCGTAGATTCCAAGGACACCAGGACGGTCTTTATAGTCACTGTGTTAACATTATTACTATCAACAACCCTCGTTTCATGTCATTTTCTCTAGAGAGGATTCATGTCTCACCAGACAGAACAGAACGTCTGACTTCTCCTCCCTACATTTTCACGTTCTGTCCTCTTTTGTAATGATATGAAGAAATCAAGAGAGAAATTCAAAAGAGTGTGAAGAACTCTAGTGATTCATCGTGAACGTAACGAAGACATCTGCGTGTCTGATTTATATGAGACGCTACAGAAATGCTTCTTTAGCCTCCGGGACTCAAACGCACTGCTGCATGTCCACCAAACTCCTCTCAGAGCGTTTTTCCTGACATTCCTGGAATGATAAACATCTAAATTGGGCTTCTGTTTACTGGGATGAAAGGTCATCTTGTCAAAAGTCTGGGATTGCTCACAAAGCCCTTGTTTCTGACAGATCTCCACCCCCAAATGAGCCATAATCTACCTCTTCACCTCCTAAAGCACTCCATCTGAAAGAACAGAGGCGGCGACGGCCCTGCGGCGAACCCACACACAAACACGCTTATCCGCCCATCTAAATGAGGGCCTACCATCGACTTTTCATACAAAGCCAATTGTATTGACTATTTAATTGAGCTTTCTAGGGGTAAAAATGAAAATGACTTCATTTATGAAATTTTTTTTTCAGATTTTGCTCACTTTTGGGACCAAATTTGTCCCCACACTACAGCTAAGTAAACACTCACTCACACACACACACACACACACACACACACACATCCCCTCATTCTTCTGCCCATTTCCTGGTAATGGCTTTTTAAAAGGGGGCACTGAAAGCTTTTCTCCTTCCTCTTGTCAAGTTTGTTTAAGTTAGTTAATTAGTACACGTCTCTGCCTGTCAAGCTGCTTCCCCCTGGTATTCACAGTTTTCTTGCGGGACAGACGGGGCTCAGGAAGGACTGTTTTGTGTTTGCTGACGGAGAACCTCAGAGATCAGTCGAGAAACGGCCGATAGGATTCAACTCAAAACACAAGCTGTAAACTGACCCGCCGGAGGCTAGTTCATTTATATCTCAACTGTTTCTCCTAGACAGAAGTTTTGACTGACTGTTCTCTAGAGAATAAAGACTCCATTATCTCAATGTGAACTCAAATATTTCCATTCAAATGATCTGAGCTGCTATCCATGTTAATTTTACAGTTCTATATTCTTCATGTGTGATGTTTTCTTTGTATTTCTTCCAAAGAATTTCAGAAGAAACATGAGACAAAGTTTAAACTCTTCATTCTCCTGAGCTATGAAAGATAATTAAATAATAATAATAACAATAATTAGTAAAGATAAAAAAAAATTAAAAAATCAATTAAGACTTTTCAATGTTTTTTAAAAGAGGCTCTTATGCTCATCAAGGCTGTAATTCAAAATACAGTAGAACAGTTGTGAAATATTTGTATAATTTTACATATGTTTTTAATATATTGCAAAAATGTCATTTATTCCTGTGATGGCAAAGCCGAATTTTTACCAGCCATTGTGATTTCCTTCAGAAATCATTCTAATATGCTGATTTGCTGCTCAACATTTATTATTATTATTATTATAATTATCAATATTTCTACTACTACTGATGATGATTATGATGATAATGTATTATAATTATTACTGTTTTTATTAATAACAATCTTAATTTTTTTATTATTGTATTAATTATTATTGTTATGATTATTAGTAGTAGTAGTAGTAGTAGTAATAATAATATTATTAATAGTAATATTTTTATTTGTTACTGCTATTATTATTATTGTAGTTATAATTATTATATTTCATTAATTCATGTCTCTTTCAAATGTGTCTTTTCATATATATGTGTCTTATATATATATTTTTGATACCAGCATGGCTCCGCAAATCGCAACAAGGACGCTGAGCTCCGCGATTCTTCTATTGTTTTTGTTTGTTTGTTCTGTGTTTTGTC
>NW_015649227.1:483531-489563 GCF_001515625.1 Sinocyclocheilus rhinocerous | reverse complement strand
TGTGTGTGTGTGTGTGTGTGTGTGTGTATTTATTTATACCCACACACATTCTAGTATTGCATTTGTAAATGCAAGCATTAATGTCCATTCGACAAATAAAATCCTCTGAAATAGGGCCTATAACACTATATAAAGTCAATATGTCATAGTTTCTCTTTTTAAAATCCAAACCTGATAAAAACTGCATCAAAAGAAATGAATTTGGCTAGTTTGAAATGGATATTGATTTAGCACTCGTGGCGATGTGAACTGACAGGTTTGTTGTAAGATCAAGGCACAGATGTATGGCCCGCGGCAGCTATAAAAGTTAAAGGAGAACTGATGAATACATTCCTGAATCTTAACTCATTTTCAGTCAACAAACTGAACTTCTCTGATGTTTCTCCTTAAGAGAAATAAATAAAGTTTCTACTTAAAGCCAAAAAAGTAATAGACAAGCCTATTTAGCCTCATAAAAGAGCAACCTCTGAGCAATAACACTTTCCTCTGAGCTGTTCGCTTCTGATGAAGCCAAGAGAAACGTTCAGCGTTCAACATTAGCTGATCTGGCTGCTGCAGTCACTTTAAGCCACAAACAACATTCATCTACAAACTTCAGCTCCGGCGAGCCAAAAACACAGCCAAACAACAAAAAAACAAATAAAAACCTCTGCCAGAGGAAGCGTGAAAGCCACGTTTTACAGATGAGTGTAATTTTTAACACCAAAACCACATAAAAAGACAGTGGAGGTGGACGGGTCGATGGCTGTGTTCCAATCATTTGAAAACAATCCAGAGTTCACAGCTTTGCAATGTATCACGTTGCTCATTAGCATGCATGCGGTACGACCCCGCAGAAATCAATAAATCACCAACACCCGCGCGGCTCGCTCTACCCTCAGAGTACTTATTATTGATCATAAATTAAGCAAAAATGGAGCTGCAGCTCAGAGAACCACATTACTTATCTCCGCTTCAATCGAACAAGTTCATAGACGAGAGGAGACAGCCGGAAAGAGACGGCCGGGGCATTTCAGATGCATTTCGATAACGAGCAGCAGAAGGCAACAAAAGAGTTTTCAGACCCGAATCTAGTTAGCAGGTCACTTTTGAACACACAACTGAACGAACAACGGAACAAACGAACGAATGAACGAACGAACGAACTAATAGAGCAAAACAATTAACAAATTAAATAGGCTAAATCTGACTACAAAGTGACTTTGACTAACTAAACCTGTTTGAACAAAAGAATGAATGAATACACATGAACAACTGAACGAACCAATGAACAAATGAAAAATGGAATGAATTAACAACAGAATGAGTGAACGAACAAATAAACAAACAAACAAAATCTTTGAAATGCTAGCTATAAATGTAAAAAATATATTAAAAATGACAATAAACCTGACTTTTACTAACTAAATCATTATAAACAAAAGGAACGTACAACAGAATTAATGAACAAGTGAACAATACAATGAATACAGCTGAACAAATGAATGAACAAACAACAATAAATTAATGAAAACCAGAACAAGTGAACGAACGAACGAACAAGAAAATGAATGAACGAACAAATGAACAATAGAATAAACCAATGAACTAACGAACCAATGAATGAAATAAACAAACAAACAAAATCTTTGAAATGCTAGCTATAAATGTAAAAAATATATTAAAAATGACAATAAACCTGACTTTTACTAACTAAATCATTATAAACAAAAGGAACGTACAACAGAATTAATGAACAAGTGAACAATACAATGAATACAACTGAACAAATGAATGAACAAACAACAATAAATTAATGAAAACCAGAACAAGTGAACGAACGAACGCACGAACAAGAAAATGAATGAACGAACAAATGAACAATAGAATAAACCAATGAACTAACGAACAATGCAATGAATGAATGAACGAACAAACGAGAATGAATGAACGAACAAATGAACAATAGAACAAACTAACTAATGAACAATAGAAGAAATGAACAAACGAACAACAGAATGAATGAACAAACAACTGAACAATAGAATAAACGTACTAACGAACAATAGAGAGAAAAAACAAATGAACAAAAGAATTAACAAATGAATGGACACTAGAATAAACCAACGAACAGTAGTACGAATAAACGAACGAACAACTGAACAATAGAATGAATAAACAAACAAATGAACAATAGAATGAATTAAGGTATGAACAAACAATAGAATGAAAAATGAATAAATAAATTAACGAATTAACAATACAAAGAATAACCGAATAAAACAGACAAAATCTAGAAAAAAGTACCAATAGCCAAAAGTGAAGTGACAATAAACCTGACTTTGACTTGAACTAAAACAGTATGAACTACATACGCGGGTGACCAGCGGCGCTGCTCTTTCAGCAGGGATCCGCGAGCATCTTGGACACTCTTGAGACGTGCACAAATAGGCCATCTGTAGGAAAAAAACATGAGGACAGACACCTGCGACGCCTGCAAACTTCACTGGACTCCCTTCCTGAAGCCTCTAGGGTTTCACATTCTTGCCCTTTTCTTTTTGTTTGGTGAGAAACAAGCTTTTTACTCAGCGGGGCGCGAGGCACAGATTGAACTAATGAAAAGACTGGAGGAGCGAGAGAGGGATGGAGATGGAAGTGGAAGAGAGAGGTGAGTTGTCTCCAGAAGAGCAGCACATGAAAGCAGATCACCGTCCCAGTCACTTACCGCCGCTGGAAATTACTGCGGACTCTAATGAGTTATATAGACACCACGTACAGCTTAGCTTGTAGCCGGCAGACTTCTGATGTTTTGCCATACAGAGAAACTGTACGGCGCCTCAGGTTTCTGTTCGCTCGCTTTCTTCCGTTCGGGCTGCTGGGAAGCCTTCTTCCCTACATTTGCAATTCCCTATCGATAATCAGCTCTGCTGAGAAGATCTCTCAATACTGGATCAACCGGCAGCTCTCTTGCTTTTGTTCATAAATGACAGCAATTCGTAATTCATATTATGCTAATAGCGGCCTACTATGTCATTAAATAAAGCTGTTAAGGAATTAATATGATTACAGAGGCACAGAGTCTGTTTTAATGATGCATGGCAGGAAAACGGCTAGTATTTTGCTTATTTTGATATTGCCGTAATGCCGCTCTCTCGCCGCCGGCTTCATCAGCATGCTGTCAGTCAAACGCTCCACCGTGTCACTTCACGCTTATGTACCAACCTACGCATGACGAACTCTCAGAAAATTATTACTGACATGCAAAGAAAGAAAAGCCATTCTGCAGGCATCATGCACAGAGTTCTCTGATGTGCTGCAGAAAAATATTTACTCGAAATCAAGTGCTGCCCCTCCCCGCAAAAAAAAACCTCCTATAGACTGTTATGTGAGCATTTTACTTTCAGATTTACTAACAACGACAAAAAAACCATGGTAAAATCATGTTTTTTGAACAAGAACCACAGTTTTATTATAGTTAACTAAAATTAAAACTGAAACTAAAACCATAAAAAAACCTTTTCATTACTTGAAATCAAATAACAGTTAAAAAAAAAACTTTTATAATTTTAATTTAGTTTAACTTGATGTACTAAAGTAACTAAAACTGAAATAGAAATCTATAAAAACTATAAACTTATTTTACAAAAACTACAAAATATTAAAAATACACAACTAAATTACTAAAACTTTAACTAAAATGAAAATGAAAATGGAAAATATAAAAATTAAATATGGATTCAAAATATTAATAAAAACTATAAAAGTATCTCAATGACACTGCTTAAAAGCACTCCAAAAAAAAAAAAATTTTGTCAGTGTTATTTTAGTATTATTTATTATTAGTATTTGAATTAGCTATTATTTTTATATTTTCAGTTTTTTTTTTGATTAAGTTTTAGTAAGTTTGATATGTGCTTTTGTCATTTTTATTAGTTTTATTTTTTATATTTCTATTTAGTTCTATTTACTTTTAATGACAAGGCAACATTTCTACATTTTTAATTTTCAAGATCTTTTAAGTTTAAGTTTGTCATCTAATATTTATATTTTATTTTATTTCAAATTTGTTTCAATTATCACAATTATTTTTAATAGTTTTAGCTGGAAAAGCTCAATTATGAAACCATTATATCATCAAATTATATTGCTTATTTGAAATGTTATTAAAACGTAGAGAGTTTCAGTATATATAGCTGTATTTTGATTTTAAAAATGCATTTACATCATTAATAATAAGGCCACCAATAGAACTAACATGTCGTAAAGAAGAAGTGCGCAACTAGTGGAAATGAATGGAATTGCAGTCGGTTTGTTTGAGCGGCACAACTGAGCCGAACATGAGAACAATGAGAGATGTGCAGCATCTCTCCTGCAGATATTCAAATCTCAGAAGAGATTCGCATTAGCGGCGTCTGGGTTAACAGACATCTCATCGAGCATGCCCACCTGTGCGTGTGCCACCGTCATCTGTCTGGCAGCTGGTGGCTCTTTTCCTCGGGCGGCTCTGCCTAATGGTTCCTCCTCTCCCTTCTGAGGGTCGTTAGATGTTCGGCCACTTAACCCTGCCAGCGTGTAGGGCTCAAACAGCATCTTACCAGCTCGCATTTGCGCTCTGAAAATAAATGATTCATGAGATAACCGGCAGGCCAAACTAAACAGAGGCATTTCAGCCCTTGTCACCCCAAGACTCTCCCTTCTTTCCGCTAATCTGCAGGGTAAGGGCACTTGGAGACGGCGGTAATGATACAGAGCCGGGCAAACGTGAGCCTGCATGGATCTGCTGCTCTGGACTCACTCTCACAGCTACCAATCACCGGAGACAGCATACAATTACTTCACAGACGGGACATTTAAAGAATTACAAACCCGGCCTCACGCAGCCACAAAAAAAGAAGCATACAAACGCAAACGGCGGCTGAGCTTTTCGGACTTTCCATGACTTCAGACCTGGGTATCTTTAAAAGAATGTTCCATATTCAAAACAGCATTTGTTTTATAATGTTGTCGGCCACTTAACCCTGCCAGCGTGTAGGGCTCAAACAGCATCTTACCAGCTCGCATTTGCGCTCTGAAAATAAATGATTCATGAGATAACCGGCAGGCCAAACTAAACAGAGGCATTTCAGCCCTTGTCACCCCAAGACTCTCCCTTCTTTCCGCTAATCTGCAGGGTAAGGGCACTTGGAGACGGCGGTAATGATACAGAGCCGGGCAAACGTGAGCCTGCATGGATCTGCTGCTCTGGACTCACTCTCACAGCTACCAATCACCGGAGACAGCATACAATTACTTCACAGACGGGACATTTAAAGAATTACAAACCCGGCCTCACGCAGCCACAAAAAAAGAAGCATACAAACGCAAACAGCGGCTGAGCTTTTCTTGGACTTTCCATGACTTCAGACCTGGGTATCTTTAAAAGAATGTTCTATATTCAAAACAGCATTTGTTTTATAATGTTGATCACCACAGATAATAAATCCAGTCTTACTGCACTTTCAGCATTGAAAAAGCACAAATATGTTTGTGTTAAATCATAAACAGGAATTCTTCCTGAAAAATTAAATTAGGCAGAGAGAACAAGAATGCAATAAATTTGGCTAAAATTTTCAGGGTGACCAAATATATTTTGTTCATGTTAAATAGAGATTTCAAAAATGTATCACATTTAATTCTACAGCTATCTTATAAGAAGAGTAACTGCAGCAGGATGTGGAATAACATGTTTTTTTATATTTGGAAATTTAATTTGCCTTTAAATAATAAAGCAACTGTATTGTATTAGAAATTATTAGAATTATAAATAAAATTAAATTAAAAATAACATATTCTACATAAAATGACAAAAAATTAAAATAAAGTTATTAGCTGTAGCCTTCATTTTAAAGTTCATTGCACTAAAATTTACATTTTAAAAGTGCATCTGGATATTTGCTTCACTTTTATTTTATGAATACGATTAGACTTTTTAAATTTTACGTTTATATATATAGAGCTTGTGAATATATAAAGTATTATATTTATGTATAATATTAAGTGTGTATATATATATA
>NW_015649227.1:451270-483492 GCF_001515625.1 Sinocyclocheilus rhinocerous | reverse complement strand
TGTGTACATTAATGAGGAAAAAAAATTAACTTAAATGATTTTAGCAAATGGCTGCAATATAACAAAGAGTGAAAAATTTAAGGGGGTCTGAATACTTTCCGTACCCACTGTATATATATAATAATGTTATAATAATTATTATTATTAAATAACTCCGACCGCAAGGTACCACCTCCTAAAGTGTCACTGTAAAAAAATTAATAAATAATAAATGTTAAACACAATTAATAACTAAGCCCCATTTTGGCAAACTTGCATGATTGTTATATTGTGAAATTATTTGGGAAGTATTATAACTTGACGTGAATGACTAAATCAAATGGGTCAGGTCAGGATGGACAAGAGAATGTGTGATGGAAATCCTGATTGGCTGCCTTGGCGTACCTGATGACTGTGTGGGCGGGGTGTGAGGAGAGGCAGGGCACATCCCATAGGCCCTGTGTTTCAGAGTTCATGTAATCCTGCCGGGTTTAAGTGTTACGCCAAGCTCTTTCTTGCTAAAACTCTTTTTTTTCTTTGCCTATCATTCCCTCCATCGCTCTCCCCAACTTCCCCCCGAACAGATTCCTATTCATTATTCACTCTCACACGCGGTCGCTGGCCTTTCCGCGCGCCTCCCCGTCACTCTTCCCGCAGATCAAAATTCTGCACAGGTTCCAGGAGCTTCTGGCACACAGGCAGCTATTTGAAGGGGAATTCTGGGGTTGCAGCTTTCAAATAAACACACCTTTATCCCTTAATCTGCTTTAAGATAGATTCTGTTTCAATTCAGAAGTAGCATTATTCTCAACGTTCAAAGGCAGAGCCTGGCAACATCACACATGCGAAACATAATTGCTAATCACCAATTACCCACACCACTGGCATAATTGTTTTTTTATTGTTTTTGAAATAGTCTGTTCTGCTCAGCAAGTCTGCATTTATGATAAAAAAAAAAAATACAGAAAAACAATATCTATCTAAAATAGCTGTTTTCTGTGTGAATATATGTTAAAATGTAATTTATTTCTGTGATGCGCAGCTGTATTTTCAGCATCATTACTCCAGTCTTCAGTGTCACATGATCTTCAGAAATCATTCTAATACGCTGATTTGCTGCTCGAGAAACATTTCTGATTATCATCAACGTTGAAAATAGTTTTTGCTGCTTCATATTTTTGTGGAAACCGTGATACACAAACATTTTGGGTTAGTAAGATATAAAAAATACTTTAATTCATCAAGGATGCATTTAACTGATCAAAAGCGACAGTATGGAGTAATGATGCTGAAAATACAGCTGCGCATCACAGAAATAAATTACATTTTACAATATATTCGCATAGAAAACTGTTCATTTAAATTATAATAATATTTAACTTTTTTTACTGTATTTTCGATCAAATAAATGCAGCCTTGGTGAGCAGAAGAGACATTTGACTGGTAGTGTATGTATGTCTGCACATGTGCAGATGGGGACGTGCGTGCGGGAGAGATGCCTGCAGGGGTCCTGTCTTTCACAGACCTCTCTCACCTCATCCATGTTTAAGTGCATTAATATTGCACCAGGCCTGGTGGCAAGGTTAAATGGCCGCCCATCTGAGAGAGAAGGGAGGGGGAATATGTCAGACGGAATATTTTCCCGACCGATTCGGTGAAAGCAGCACATTCAATCTGAGCTGTCACATGGAGGACGCCACATGAGTCATTTACAGAAAATATAATCTGTCTCTTTCCCTCCATTAGCAACACATATGCACTGCCTCTCCATTAGCAACCCAACAAATTCTCATATTTACTTCTTCACGCCATAGATGGAGAGATGGTGCTGAAATGCAGTACTCTGAAAAACCTTGAAGCTTCATGTAAACACTACGGCTAATCATCACGGGAAATGTCAACCTTCCACAGGATTTCATCTCCATGTTAATTACGTTGAAACAACTCCGCTGCTTTTCGACAGGAAGGAAATTATGCAAAATAATTGCAGATGAATAGGGGGTATTGCGCAGCACCTTCACAACATTACTGTGTAATCTTTCCTAGTGAGAATTGAAGGATGTGTTTGACATGTTTAATTTCTGTCAGGTTTGTCCGCATACATTCTCAGGGCCACTGAGCTTTCGTCTGCACTGTCAGAGACGATTACATTCGCTCATCCACATTCCTGCATGCTCGCATTTTAGTGCGACAGAAAGACTGTTAATTGTATATCGATTTAGACCAAAGAGATCTGTGCAATCAAAACATGTGACGACACAGCTATTAGAAGATGATTTGTAAAACATGCCGGATACAACTGACATCACGGTTAACCTTAATTAACATATAGCGCAAAAACTCTGTGAGGTAACGATCACAACGCAGACAAAGGCATGATAGGGCTAACATTTGTTAAAAGACAAAATCAAGAACTTAAACAGCCATTCATTATGGAAAAATGTCTTTTATTGTCAAATGTTGAAAATAGTTTTTGCTACCTAATATTTTTGTGTGTTAAATCATGATACAGAATACAGAAATTAATACTTTTATTCATCAAGGCCGCATTAAATTGATCAAACGTGTCAGTAAAGACATTTATAATGTTACAAAAGATTTCTATTTCAAATAAACGCTACTCTTTCGAACTTTCTGTGCATCTGTGAATCCTGAAAAATAAAATGTATCACAGTTTCCACAAAAATATTGTGCAGCACAACTGTTTTCAACATTGCTAATAATCAGAAATGTTTCTCGAGCAGCAAATCAGCATATTAGAATGATTTCTGAAGATCATGTGACACTGAAGACTGGAGTAATGATGCTGAAAATTCAGCTGCGCATCACAGAAATAAATTACAGTTTAACAAATATTCACACAGACAACAGCGGTTTTAAATTATAATAATATTTCACGGTTTTTACTGTATTTTTGATTAAATAAATGCACAGCTCTTAGAAGAACTTAAACAGCCATTCAGAACGGAAAAGTGCAGATAAATAACTGTTGATAATATCCAGCAAATGATCAAGTACTACAACACTGCATGACCTTTCAAAGTGTGTAATTCTCTGAAATCACGACCTGCCATGCTTCATCCACAATGTGAGACCCATTATGCTGTGTTGCATTTTAAATTAGATCCATACCCAGTAATTACATTCATGACAAAGACATTTTCTTGAATCCACAAAGAGAAAGAGCACAGACGAGCGAGAGAGAGAGCGAGAAAGGGTGGATTTTACCGGCCCTTATGAGACTGACAACAGTGAGGTCACCGGGAGGTTATGCAAACGGAACAAAACACTGAAAAATTAAAGGCGTGAGCTCAAGAAAACGGCACTCAGAGCTCAAGTGGCACGACCGCTGAGAAGATCGGAGAAGAGAGAACCGCTGCGAATCCAATGCACCACCTCACATCTTTCTCAAGCACCTCACGCATGTCCCTGCGAAACATTCAACATCTAACTAGACAAAATGACTGAATGTAGAGAGTAGGGGTTAATGGTGGAGCGGGTAGGCGTAATCCATTTACAGTGAGTTAGCAAGCGCTGGAGTGAGAGGTGAGCGGATGACATTCATTCCGGGGTCGCGGCGATGGACTTTCAGGTCTATTTGTCTGATAATTAACAGCACTGTCAGTGCGCACCACTGCTCGAGTAGAAGACCTGAAGGTGTATTGAAACTAGTTGATTGGCTGTGTTTACATGTACGGGCGCTTTACACACTACAGAAAGCTCTGATAGTGCGTTTGTTGGATATGAACGAGCGGTTCAGAGAGAACTTGGTCAGATTGAAATCAAATGGGAATTAAAGGAAATGGCAAAGCATCACTTTAGCCACAACATACAGGAAGTTAACAAGAGGGATTTTTGGGGATTTTCTTCCACACTAATCCACAAAAGTCAATTCATTAAATAAGATGAAATACATAAAATAAATACAAATTTATACCTATAGGATCTTCAAGGCTTTTTATTCAAAGCTTTTCTTTCAAAAGCTTTATCAAGTCAACACTTAAAGTTTGTCTTGATAAACTTTGCTTTTCAAATTAGAAAATTAGGCCTACAGTTACATAAATTTCTTTGAATACTGATACATTTTAATTCTACTTTGTTACATTCAAATTCATTGCAATTCTGCATCCTGTTTACTATCTCGA
Organism: Sinocyclocheilus rhinocerous; assembly: GCF_001515625.1. Lineage (NCBI taxonomy): Eukaryota > Metazoa > Chordata > Actinopteri > Cypriniformes > Cyprinidae > Sinocyclocheilus > Sinocyclocheilus rhinocerous. The sequence continues at coordinate 479,368 of NW_015649227.1, read as the reverse complement.
ATAAAATTTAAAAGAATTCAGAATTTAAAAGGCTCAATTTAATTCTGAATGGTGCTCAACACTGATGTCAAAGTGGCAAGAATATTAATATTACTGCAATTAATAAATAAAAAAAATCCACAACAGTCAATGGATGTCTAATATCAAAATTTTGGACTACAAATAAGTAGATGCAAACCCTATTTTTCATCCAAGCAAACACATTACCAGGCCAGTGGAAAAGATATCACCTCTACTTATGCCAGAAAAAAATAAGTCTGCAGTGGAAAAGTGGCCATGTGGGTAAGCAAAAACAATCAAAATCAATTAATTTTCTGGCATTTGATTAAATAGAGTTTGTGGAAATTCATTTTCAGTAAATATCAGATGCTGAAAAGCTTGTCCGTTATGCTCTGAAATGCCACACACGGATATATACAGGTACGCGGATTAAAGGTTGCTGCAGGGTGAAGTCGTTCTGTCTAGTCGTGCTTCACTATTACATTTCCATCTGATTCAAAAGGCAATTCACGCCTCTCACCGCACCACATTTATATTCCCACATCATCACTGGCTCGACAAGTCCCGCACACACAATATGCATGGTCATAGTAGCAGTAAGCAATGGAGGGAAACATAATAAAAATAATATCACAGATAATGCAATTACTGAGAAAAATGGAGACTAGAGGCTGTGGGAACACCCATACTGCTGGGTTTCTCCACCAACCAACAGGTTTTTCATGCATCTGAGAGCCACAGAGAGTGAAACCCAACATTTCCCCAACAATCACATCAGAGTAAGACCTTCTGATTATTGTGATGTGAGAAATGCCTGTTCAGGGGTTGTGAAATGGGTCTCTTTCATGCCTGCTTCCATTAGCTGTTGTTTGCACTGCAATCAACTCTGCTTGTGCCAAATCATTTCATCTATGCAAGAATTGTTATTTTATTCAAAAAGACTAGACAGCAATGAAAACAAAGGAAGGTTTATGCTGAAGTCTGCTTCTCAGATTTTTTTACTGGTTTAAAAAAAAGTGTCATCAAGTGTTTCAAAAAGTCTCAAATTTCGATTTGCAAAGATTCTGAAATCAAAAGTCTCTAACTTTCTTTATAACAAGATCAAATGATCTTAGCTATTCTACATTTCATAGCTCTATACTCTTACTAGGTGTCAAGTACTGACTCATGTGTGTCTATTTTTATTTCTCCTAAAGAACTTTAGGAGAAACATCTAAGAAAAAGTTGATACTTTAAATAAATGTAATAGAGAACACCATTAATTCCTCCAAGCTATGAAAGAGCAAACTCTGAGCAATGAAATGCTCCCCAGTTGTCTTTGAATACATTAAGGAAGCATTTCAGGGACTAATAATGACACGGATGAACTGATGAAGAGAGACAGCATTGTCTCTTCAATTTCCACCTCAGAGAAGACAATTACGAAGCCCAAAATCTGGCTAGATCATAATTGCGTTTATTTGTTTATTGGAAATGAATGACTACATGGGTAATTCACTTCCATATAAATTTAGGTTCACCTGGGAATCTCAAATTTACCCTCCAGCTGTCTCCATCTCACAACACAACATACGCCTTTGGACTTGGCACTCAGAAGAGGAGATAAACTCAGCAAATAAACACACACAACAGTAGAGCGGGCACTGCTGACAGGAAATGCCTCCAAACACCAGGCCTGTTGGGGGAAAAAACCCAAAGACCAATAAAAAGCATGAAGGAACGTAAAGAAAGGGCAGCCTGCCCTCTATTGTTCTGTGACAAGTCTTTGAAGGACTCTTTCATGTGGCCACGGGGCCTCCGCTCGATCCCGGTCCTTCCTCCAGCAGCTGGGGTGCAGGCGGGCCCCAGGGCAACAGAATCCGCTGCTCGGCAGCAGGGAGGCCCGAGCTGATTTTCTCATGCCAACTGTTGGCTGTCGGTTAATACCATGAGTGAAGAGTCTGCCCCCGCCGGCCCCAGCAAACCCCTCTCCCACTGAGCAAATGAAAGCCTGTGTGCGCTGTAGGCTGGATGTTTCGCTGCCACACCGCAGGGGACGTTCCGCCATTCAGAACAGGCCTGGGGCAAGTCATCCGTCTTTCGGGTAACGGGGATCTCGCTCTCCCCTTCCCTTCCTGAGTGGCTGGTTTTCAGTCTGGAATGCACCTCCCTGCGGTGCGGGTTGAAAGCATTCTTATCACTCCCCCATCATCAGGGTTTATTTAATAGCTATCACAATAAAGTCAACAACAGGCCCAAGTAAGGGGTCTCTCCAGACCCGCCCCGGTGTGATGAATTGAGCCCATCAGGCAGGCCAGCTGCCCCGGAGGTTAGCGGGCTGCCCCTACCAGGTCTTAGGCCAGGACTGGAAGAAGAAAACAGGACGAGAGAGGCACATTTGTGATGGCATGCCAAAGCGCACACTGGGCCGATAGAGTTCGGCCAATATTTTCACAGTGGCGACCCAGAGCGCGAGCCAACGCCATTGCCAGTGACATGCAGTGCAATATGGACACACTTGTGCCCGTGTTCTGGACTATCCTCCCCATTCATGATTCAAGAGACTGGCTGTGGCAGCATAACGACAACTGCTGAAATATAGCACTGGTAATGGAGCCTTCATTTCTGTAGCATTATCTATGTGGTAGCCGAGCAGACCGGAGTCTAAAGCACCTGAGAGCTCATTCCTCATCCTTATCTGTGCTCCTTAAAAAGATGTAGGTGCCATAATCACCGTGGTCTCCCGCGGCTGATGTCCGCTGCCCAGCATATAACGACTACGGAAATGAGCAATAACCGGTGAAAAATGGCTTAGGTGGATTTCTGAAAAAGACCTCTTGATTTGCCCATAATTTGTGAAAGCGTGCAAGCGTGATTCATTAAAAAGGAAATTAAGAGTGAACCTCACAAATAAGCCTGTGCCCGAATGATGACCTTGATGCGGTTAACTTTCCCCCGCTGTGACCGGGAACAAGACACCTCTGCCAGCTCACCTACGGGCCAACAATGCATCTGCCCCCACATTCACACCTGCAATGATTATACCACGGCTGGAGGAGTGTGATATCGAGAGCGCAGAGAGGAAGAAAAGCAAAAAGAGATAGCGAGAGGGGACAGGACAGAGGGGACAAAAAAGCAGATGATTTAAGGTCTCTCAAGTAAGCACATTCCCCTCGTACCCTCTTTTCTTACCTCCATCCTCTTTTTCTCTCCCGTCTTATTCTCTGTCTCCCTTTTAAAGATGATGAATGGCACGGCAGTGAGAGGCTATTAATCAGGGTGCTGTTGTTGAAGAGGTTCTGATAGGCCTTAACATTGCCCCAGTGTTGCGGTAGAAAATATGGTACAGTCTGGACACAACGGCACATGAGCCTTTTTCAATAAGGGTGGCACAGAAAACTCTCCAAATCCTGTCTACATAAGCACACTAGGCATTTATCTGCATAGCAATAGACATAGCCGTAGCAAACGGGTCAAACTATGGTCCCTTATGGACAAGAACCAGGCAGAATCTGCTGACTTCAAGCATTTTCTGTGCTGATTCTAAAAGGGCAAAACCTGCAAAATAGTTATAAGCATGCATTAAATTGGTATATAAAAGCATTATCCAATTACATTTAATGAAGGACGATTTTTATGGAGTTCTGTGTAAGTAGATGATATTATTTATTTTCTTTAGCCACAGAAAGTGACCAGAAATGAATAATTTTGTCTTATTAGCATGGAGCTTCCATTTCCATATAATTAGCATATGCTGGCTACATTTATCAGGGGAGGGAAAACTTCTGCAAACTTTCTATGACTAACTGAAAAGGGACGCAACAGAGCAAACATGAAAAAAGCGCAGCAAAAAAAACAGATCCTGGAGCAGAAGAGAGAAGCCAGCTGGGATCACAGACGTTGAATATTTCCCTTACTGGTCAGTTAATTTGGAGCTGATCAAAGCTGTCCTGCCCCGGAGACACTGGCGGGTAAACAGGTCGGGTTATCAAAGCAGACCTCCTTATTCACAGGGACTTGAATATAAGACCACCACCGCAGGGGCATAGACCGCGGCAGCCGCTGGAGAGGGTTCAAACCTGACAAAGCTCCTGTGATCAGAGACGAGCTGGTGAAGAGCTGCCACGCAAGACAGAAAGCAGAACCACACGGCACTGGAAAAGTATCTGCCAAAGACATGAGCGAATTTTTGTGGTAAGGATTTTTTAAAAATCTGGAAATTCCCAGCATCCTCTTGCTGCCATATGGGGTTTGGGTGGCCTTGAACGCTCCGTGTGAATAGCTGCATTGTTGCTCTGAGTATTCAATGGGCTGTAGATCACGGGACGAAAGAACAATGGAATGAATCAACCGAGGACCTCCGTACGGTCAAGTGAGGCCCATCTGAGAAAAGGCACAGCAGGTAGATGTATGATTTAGCATGGAGGAATAACTCAACAGACAACAGGTCGATCGCTGACACTGACTCAGTCGTGATTGACTGACAGGGAGGAGTAAGTTGGAGTCCGAAGCGACTGTAAGGAGGTGACAGTTGATTCCACGGATCTCATTTCCTCTCGCTCTGTTCAATCATTTAGCAGTGTACGTTCCAAAAGGTGAGCGAGCGTCTCTGGTTCTGCATGCAGATGAGGCTGACGGGTTCAGCCAGAGGGGAGTAAGTTGGATTGGGGACTGAATGGAGGTTAACCACTCACTGTTTCAAATCAGTCACTCTCTCTTTCACCGGGTCCCCTCTCGGGTTTCTAGCATTGCAGAAAAAGAGGGGGGAAATGTCTAAAATTACAAACTCCCCTCCGTTCATCACAGTTTGATGTTCTATTAAAAGTGCTGCTATTTCGAGAGGGAAGTTCCCGGAACTTCTCAAAGAGGGAGGTAAAAAGCTCTCCAAAGGTGTAATCAGAGGCAGAAATTAGAGGGTTTAAGTCGCACTCACAGTTGTATTTTTTTTTTTTGACTTTTAGTAACTTAGCAGCCTCAAAGCACCACGCTCTTCCTTTGTCACTTCAAGAGCCCTTTTCTCAAAGCAGTTTAACCGCGACAGAACCGGCTGTGGAAGGCAAGCATGAAACCTTGGTGTTGTGCAAATATCATTCAATAGGAAAAACCACAAAAGCAATGTGTTGTGCGCCCATCAGCTTCGATTAACTTCAGCAATACATGTCTAACTCCCAGCGATTATGCTCTGGGTCAAAGGCATAAGAGTCACCGCCCGCCCTTGACCCAGCTAGCACGCACGCTACTCAGAGACATCCGCTCCATCCCTGAAGGCAGTCTCTGCACCAAGAATTCCTGATTGGACATTTTATCCCCAGAGCAATCACACCCCCGTCAGCGCTCTCAAACGTCCTTCTCCACATGAAAACTGCCACCTCGCTGTGGCTCCTCTGAGGAGCTTTATCCTGCGCCTGCTCCTCAACTTCCTTCACCTTTGGATTCATTTGTAACCGGCAAATGAATAGATAGAATTAGAAAGCTGTCGACTGTTATCCATCAATGCAGGGTTATGGTGCTGCTGTCTAACTCATTTTGGGTTTAAAAGTAAAGACAGAGAGAGCCGTATCGGGCCAGAATGATGTTAATCAGTGCAAACTAATCAAGTTAAATCCCAACCATGTACAATCTATAAACCTGGTGTATTCGGTCCACAAGATTCAGATGGTCACAGTGGTTCATTCTCAAAAAGAAAGACAGGTTGGCTCTGTGTGAATTGGTCATCAAAGCCACCCCATTGTGACTGAAAATGAAATTCCCAATTAAGCCTTTAATATGTGTCAAAACACATTAACTTGGCATTAGCTCATGCAACATCTTGTACTTTAAAAATTCAATGCATAGCCCAACATTTACAATACAGTTTCCATACACTCTCGTGGCTGTCCCGACGTCTAACCGCGGTCAACACTAATGATGTCGTCCGCGAAGATGATGGACTGATACAGGCCCAGCACATTAAATCACATAGCCAATGGAGTTAAACAGTGTCAGACAGAATAAACGTTACAGCGTTCTTGTCTGCGCAGCGAGAGCAAATAGGTAAATGGTTGGTGCTAATTACAGCTGACAGATCACTGGAGTGTGTTTCAGAGAAGACCAAAGGGTCAGGATGAGGTACAGAAGCACAAATTAATGAACACACACTCACACACACACACACAGAGCATTCACAGAAACACATCGATAATGCTTATTCTGTGGTCTGGGGACATGCATGGCAGAGTTTAAATAACTTTAATGAACCTTATCTGGTTCGAATTGGAAAAAGAAGCCCATACAGAGCAGCATTTATCAAGCAGACGAGGACCCAAGACCGATATTTAAGACGGACTCTCCAGCTCCGTTTCAAAACCTAGTGAGGTGCCTCGCTGTCCACTGCCTACAAAGCCAGGTAACTTCTTAGGCCGCATCAAAACTGCAAGGAAAAAGGACTGGACCCATGCACACGGACGGTAACTGTATTGTGAATGTTGGGACTGATTTGGAACGCTCTACATTGGCAGCACCACACAAATAGTGCACTTCACAAAAAAAATAATAATAAAAAAATGCACAGGGAACTGGATTCACAACTGATTCCAGCATGTTGCTAAGCTTAGAGGAAAAGATACATTTTTAATTAAACTGAATTTCTTTCAGTTCTGAAAAGTTTTATTTATTTTTTCACTGTGCTTTGCATTTTGTAGGGCCCTATGATTTCCACATTGTGGAAAATGTGGACAGAATCAGTTATAAAAACAGAATTTACTGTATGACGCGGAATGTCACGTAATTTGCTAAATTTTGGATGGATAAATCAAAAGTAGTGTTGTACACTTAAATCAAAACGCGATATGGACTAGTGTCTATGAATATTAGACTGCAAAAATACTATTTAAATATGAATCCTGCATGTTCTGCATGTCTCTGTGTGAATGAAAGGCGCAGACCAGCAGTTTCGTTTACTACACGCATACTGAAGCACGTGTGACGCTCGCGGTGTTTTCAGCCTCTGCCGCCTCAATATACGAGTACATGAACACATAAATAATCTTTAGAACTGCTGTGAGAGTCACTTCATGAGCATTTTACAGTTTCTTTCGAGAAAAAATAAATAAATAAAATCGCCATATCATATACAAACAGAAACTTAAAGGTCTTCACAGCAACCCATCAAAATAAAAGTTCGGTTTAACTTGAAAACACTGAGAAATATATTACTTAAATGTAATGATAGAACTACTACTAATAATAAAATTATTATTAAAACATTATTTTTAAAGTAATTTATTTAGCAGAAAAATATAAATACAACAATTATTTTTACTTTTAAAATTAAAGTTTTGTTAAACTTTTAATAAATTGCTGTTAAATATTGTAAGTTTCATGATTTCAATTAATTAGACATGATTTTTGATTAATACAATTTTATTTAACCATTAAAACAGAGTCTAGAAAAATGTAAACAGAAAATAACGGAATTTGGGAAAAAATAAAACGGATTTCATAGGGCCCTAATTTTGCAACTGCTGACTAAGTGTTGGCAACACACACAAAAAAAGATATCTTAAAAGGCATCACAATTAATGTGCCTAGCTTTTTAAAATAGCCAGCATGATACCTTAAAATGCTGTTTAGGCAGGTAGATTTCTCGGTTTTGGAACAGAGCAAGAGTGTCTGCTGTGCATTTCATACGGCGGCAGGGGTTCGGTCTCGGTCTTGTTGTTTTTTTATGAGAGCACACTGGAGCGTTGCACCATTTTTCTCCCAGTTGCTTCCAGGAAGCAGTTTATAAATACACTGTGAGTCTTCCCACAATTATTTTATGACATAGTGAGTTTCACGAGACAACTGACAGACTCTAGACGCACCAACTTGTTCCCCCTTTTCTTCTTTGTCTCTCTTGGCTTGTTTCGGTGACGTTTCACCCACAAGAGTTTTTCAGAAAGAATCAAAAGGCTTAACAGCAGCACACTGGGAAAGAGTCGCTTGTTTGTGCTGCTGAGTCAAGTGTCTTTCTTTGTTGTAATTTTTAAAGGGCAAAAGATAAGAAAAGTTCACTGGAACTGACTCTCTCTTTTCCCTCTCTCCGCTCACGATCCTCTCTGCGTCCCTCTGGGCCCATTCGCGCAAGCAGTGGTGGAAAGCGGCCTAAAAAAACAAGCGGTGGAAAAGGTTTTCAGCAAGTTAATTACAACAGGGTGAGGGCTGTTAAAGGCTGCATTGTTTGTGTCAGGGGCAGTCAACATCAAAGGTCTGATTTAGGCGCGTTCGGAGCACCTCAAACCCCACAGGACTAGACGTCGTACCACGTTAAACGCCGGCTTCTTCAAAGTGATGAAACAATATTTGGAGAAGCAGAATAAACACGATGAGAGGTAATGGGCCAGAGGGGAGGAAGGGCGTCATGCCGCTCGGCCCAGTCAACTGCGCTCTTGTTTGCCCCATTTGCACTGCAGAGAAGAGTCCGCTGACCTTCAGGGGGGTTATCTTTGGGTAGACATTTACCCTCCTTGCCTCTATTGTGGCACAAACACAACACACATGATCAGGAAATGACATCAGGAGCATCCTAAGCTGGAGCTAACAAACAGTCTGTCGTCTGTGGTTGCATATAGCATGTGAGCCTCCCCGGAGTGGACTGTGGGCAGCGCCATATGTAATGGAAACCAGACTAATGATACAAACAACAAAAACAAGAGCAGGAAAAAAGCTGAATGTCATTAAAAGATGCATGCCATCACATTAGAAGAGATGAGAGAGCACAGGACAGGGAAATGAAACTGTTTACCCAAGAGTCACTCATCAGTAAATCAATGCTAGAGAGGGCAGCCCAGGGGTTCGTACAGGATATCCTGAATGTATGGCTACAGGACCCTGCTGTGTGTGACCTGAGGTGCGTGTTTTTTTAAGTAGGAAAGTATACATACATGCTTTTATCTTGTGATAATAGACCGCAGCAGTGACCTCCCACTGTTTCAGTGGCCTGGATTTTATAAGTTTACATTGCATTCACTTTCTCAATTTGCATTTCTTCTTTCTTTTCTTTTAGTTTTATTGAGCAGATTTCCAAATGACAATGTATGTGTGACATCCATGGCATAACAACTGATATAAATTATAAACAACCAGAATATAACCATTATCCATATGCATTTCTAAATATTATTCGATAATGTGCTCTGGAATAAAACCAAACAGCTACAAGATGAATTGCAACATTTGATTCAAAGTAGTTTCGGAGTACATACACAGTTTTGCAGTTGATGAAAAGCTAAAAAAAAAAAATCATTACACCATACAAAAAAAAAAAAAAAAAAAATTTTTTTTTAATAATTAAATTTAAAAAATATCAAATATTTTATTTGTTTATCTGCACATTTTGTGACCATTAAACAACATCAGAGATCCATTAACATGCAAATACGGTGTCATATTATCAAAATATTGACTTTTTTTTTTTTTTTTTTGCTCAAAGGGGTTCAGCTGAAAAAGTTTGGGAATCCCTGATCTAAAGCATAGTAAATTAATCAAATACTCGAATGCTAAAACATCCCATACTAGCTAACATTACTCAAATAACGAGCTAAACTTCACAAGAGAGCTTGCAAGACCAACAGCAACTTCTCAGAGATCATTTTTTAAAAATAACAAAGTTAAAATCGCATTAAAACTTTTGAGCAGAAGTGCTAATTTTGGAGAAAAATCTGGAGAGCTTTAACGCATTAAGCACTCTTAACTTACACTAAAAGCATAAATTAGCCAAAATATTTGATAAACACACGGCGAGGGCAGCTGCCACATAAAATGTTTTCAAATCAACATCAAGTTTGAATTTAAATGAACGTACAGTATAAAATAAAGTTCTTCCAGCCTGATTATGACAAGCCAGCTTTAACGCTGCCGCTTAATTAGCCGTCCACGTAACCTGCCCCAAGATCCCAGGAAACGGAGGCGGCTCAGGAAGGGACTTTGAATGGGATTACAGGAGACTAACATCACTCAGACGCTCCGGTGAAAACAAACACGGCTTTGAAGGCGACGACCGCCGAACGGGGTCCTGGATTCGGCCGGCGCACCTGACAGAGAGGGACACGGACACCGACAGAATAAACAGCAGGATTAATGTCGTCCCGAGCAGATCTCTCCCACGGATACTCCCCTTTTCTCCCGCTAAGGGATTATCTGTCAGAGCCTGGCTGAATCACCGCTCTAGACACCCTCGGCTGTCTCTGGTCATTGGCACAGCTCTCAGTCACAGCGCTCACTGCTTCTCCAGGCCAGATCGGTTTATCATTAACCCACCCCACCGGTGAGTAATGCGAAGTAGACAAGGACAATGACAAAACGACCTTCTGTCTGTGCGCGAGATGCCCGACCACCCCTACGCTTCCACGCAAGCATATCTGATGACCCCCCATCCCTGACAAATCCGCCCCCGGGGAGCGTCCCAGACACGGATACCCCTGTCCGTCTTAATTGATCACGGGACGTCAGCTGGCAGGTAGAGCTGTGAAGAAAGAGGCTGGGGAGATAATGATTTAAGTGACTTTGTAGAGGTCATAGGTTCGAGACGGAGGTCGCAGGGGACTCTTGTTTGGTTTACTTTGTCAGCGGCGAATCACAGCGCTTTTGTTCTCTTCGTATCGACAAAGAAATTCTGCTGCAGCAGAACTGCGCTTCGGCCCATCATTATAAATCAGCCTGTTAAGAGTTATAAAATTTTAAAGAGCTGCTCTCTGGATTCACTCAGGGGTCTCCATTAAAGAGACTGGAACAGATGACGGCAAACACGGCAACAAAACAAGCCACACGTCTCTTTCAGTATTACCTAGCAACTCAAATACACTCCATTTACTTTCTTAATAAATGTTCCTGCTATTGAGATTGATTCATCAATGCATGTTGTTCTAAAGAGAAAAATGTGTCTTTATAATCTTTCACTGAAATATAACAACTTACTCGACCTCTGAGACCAGGTCCTATTTGTCTGACGTCACCAAATCCTTATGTTAGGTCTTATAGAGACGCTTTTCACCATAGAAATCAGTTCCTGATGGATAAAGTCAACATTTTTGTTTCATAAATATCGTATCGACCGAAATTAAGAAATATATCGTGATATCAATTTTGGCCATATCGTCCAGCCCTATAAACACATCACATCACATTACAGGAATAAAATGGGTTGAGAACGCTATTTCACAACGGCTCTAACCTGTTAAACAAAACAGTAACAAAAAAAGTTCCTGTAAGTGTGTTTACATTATTTTTACTGTGATATTATAAATTACAACCAACATTTCATTTGAAAACTTAATTAAAAATTCAAGAGCTGAAAATATTGCAATCAACCTAATTTCCATAACATAAACTAAGAAAAAGATAAACTGCATGATGCAAACAATGAAACACATTCCATTACTGGAATAAAACAAGCTTAAATGGCTTTTCAAGGTGATTTTATCCTTTTAAAGAGTAGCTTTACAAATACAGTGTATGTGGCAGTGTTATAGTTAGCTAAAACTATTAAAAAATTAATTGTTACATGAAATAAAATATGTTAACTAAAAAAAAATATTTAAAAAAATACTTACCAAGGAAACATTTCTCATTTTCATTTAGTAACTTGACGTGCTAAAATACCTTAAATTAAAACAAATAAAAATTATTAAAAACTATAAAGACATTTAAAATAAATAAATAATTTTTTTTTTAAATTATAATAAACGATAAGTCATAAAACAATTACTATAACAAAGTAAAATGAAAACAAAAACTATTAATAAAAACTATAACAGTGTCTTAATGACACTAAAATAACACTATTATTGTATATTATTTTTATTGTGATATAATCATAAATTTATGACAAACACAATATTAGAAAGCTTTAAAATTCAAAAGCTGAAAATATAAATCTCATTTCCATGACGCTAGGAATGAAACACAGGGATTGTTACTACAGTTTTTGGAGGCATCCCTAAACTAGCAACCATCTTGGTGAGCACTGTAAGGCCTGTAACACGTAACCGGATCTTTGCCACGGCACTGTTTCTCACAGAGAATCTCTCATCTGTCGGTAGAACGCATAGTGAGCATCAGTGATCCAGTGCTTATACCCCTCCATCCCCCGCTGTACGTACACATTAACCCCATTAAACGCATTCCTCCATCTACACGCCCAAAGCCACCGAAAACAAAGAGAAAACATGAAAAATGTCAGTGTGTGGCAAAGGCACGACAGGCTATAATTTTTTTTTTGCATGTTAAAATACTTGCTCAGGGTAAATGCTTGATGCTTGCTTTGACGCATTGCTTTTGTAAGTCGCTTTGGATAAAAGCGTCTGCTACATGCATGCTGTAAATAAACCACTGTAGATAGCCATTATCTTTGCACTGTAAAAAAAAGTATTATTTGAAGCTGTAAATAAAGGTTTACATTCCCAGTATTGTGACTGATTCATCAATGCATGTTATTCTAAGAGAAAAATGTCTCTTCATAATCTTTCATTGAAATATAACAACTTACTCGACCTCTGAGACCAGGTCCTATTTTGTCTGACGTCACCAAATCCTTATGTTAGGTCTTATAGAGACGCTTTTCACCATAGAATCAGTTCCTGATGGATAAAGTCAACATTTTTGTTTCATAAACACATCACATCACATTACAGGAATAAAATGGGTTGAGAACGCCATTTAACAACGGCTCTAACCTGTTAAACAAAGAGTAACAAAAAAAGTCCCTGTAAGTGTGTTTACATTATTTTTACTGTGATATTATAAATTACAACTAATATTTCATTTGAAAACTTAATTAAAAATTCAAGAGCTGAAAATATTGCAATCGCATTTCTACAATATAAACTAAGATAAAGAACACATTAAGGATTTAATGGTGATTTTAACCTTTTAAAGAGTAGCTTTAAAAATACAGGGTATTTGACAGGGATATTAGTTAACTAAAATTAAAACCATTTTATTAACTAAAATTGTGTACATTTTTTATCATTATTTATTAAAGGCATTTTATTTCAGCTAGTTGCCAATGAAGCATCTCATTTTTGTTTAGTCTAACTTTATGAACTAAAAAGAACTAAAACTGACATAAAAACTGCATTACTAAAACTTTAACAAATTAAAATAAATCTGAAAAACATGAAAATAAAAACAAATTCAAGTTTATTTAAAAAAACTATAGTTTCTCAGTGATACTAATATAACACCATTGCATTTTTTTGACTGATATAAAAATTACTCTTTACAAGCAATATATTTGAAAGCTTCAAAGAATCAGTTCCTGGTGGACAAATCAAAATCAATAGTTTTGTTGTTCTTGTCGAATAGCGTATTTGACTCAAATACATCACAGGAATAAAATGGGTTGTGAATGCCATTTCATGACGGCTAAATACTATTTCAGTCTTTCTACAAAGATGTCATGTTCAAATCAATGTGGTACTTGCAGTTTCTTTGTAATAATTTGAAATTTACTAGCAATTTTTGAGTGAAAATTGTCTCAAAGTCAATCCTAGGAACTTCAGTCTTTATCTTTGAAATGTCATTTTGGTGAGGCTAGAAATGACACACTTTCACCTTTAAGCTCCAAACTGCTTAAAGAAAGAGACTGGAGCGATCTAATGACGTCAGATAGCTATTTTCAAAGTTACAGGGAAGAAAAAAAAAAAAAGCCCAGAATAAAAAAAAGTCTTTCACTAAGCAGCAGCGAGAAATGAGAGCAGGAGATTATAAGCCTGGTGTGGTTCTCCGGCATATTCTTGGCTGGAGAATGAAGACAGATAGCAGGCATGAAGGGTTGGAGAAGCCGGAGGGGAGGGAGGAAAGAGACGAAAGACAACGAGTGAGAAAAGCAGGCCACACTGCTGGGCGTGGAGCACAATAGGGATGAAATATGGTGGCGAGCAGAAAGATGCTGATTAGTGGAAGGCTTCCCGGAAAGATCTACCAACCCGAGAAGCGAACTCCCCCTCGCAAAGATGCTTACCGCGGCCGCCTGTGGCTTTGGGGGAGATTTTCAGCCCGCGCTCCATCCTTCCATCCAGATCGGCCCTTAATCTGGGTATTGGGGGCCTTCAGGGCCGCGGAGGCTGCGATTAACAATGGCAGGGAGATTGTATGTTCCTAATAGTTACAGCCTCCAAGTGGTGTAACGCAATTACAGGGGCTGCAGAAAAACAGCTAATGTGCATGCAACGAGCAGCCTGATATGGATCAGCTATTGAGTTGGCTGTTTTTAATTCACTTTCCAGCACAAAAACCGGGGCATTAGTTAGATTAGATGGGCCTCAGCCGGGAGGGGCGACTGAGGCCCGGCGGAGGGCAAGTGAATTTGTTTAGTGCCGCCTGTCAATTACCATCTGAAACCTTCTGCTGAACGGTTATTTATCTTCAGAGGTGAGGGGAAGGGAAGAAAGACTCGACAGGACAAAACAAGGCCCGAATACAATTAATAAAGAGACTGTCCATTGACGAGGGCTACTCACGACTGTAGGCAAAGCCATTTGGATTATGACCATCAAAATGATGTATGAGGCCACATCCGAAGCTGCTGCTTTAATGTATTCTGATCGGAGCAGAAAAGTCTGGGCTAGTGCAACCGTCCTCTCTAATGCAAAACAGGACAATAAGCAGACTAGAAGTGCTTGAAAGGTAGCAAATGTATAGGTCAATTGTGGATAAATACTAGTTCTGCTTACAGAGATTAATGGTACTGTGCAATATAGATGGACATAAGAAAGAAAAAAAGCAAATTCAGTATGCTAATGCATGCAAGAAAAAAGGGATGCATGATGTGGGTAAAAAAATAATAATAATAATAAATAAATAAATAAAAATAATAATAATAAATAAATAAAATTTATTGAATTAATATATTATAAATATAAAATATTTAAGTACTTAAGAAAAATAACGGTAACACTTTAGAATAGGGAACACATATTCACTATTAACTAGGAGTTTTCCCTGGACTAACTCCTAATGTGCTGCTTATTAATAGTTACTAAGTTAGTTGTTAAGTTTAGGTATGGAGTAAGACTAAGGGATCTAAATTATGGTCATGCAGAATAAGGCATTAATGTATGCTTTATAAGTACTAATAAACAGCCAATATGCTAGTAATATGCATGCTAATAAGCAACTAATTAATAGTGAGAATTGGTACTTAAAAGTGCTACCAAAATAACAATAGTATTAAAAGCAGCAAAACAGTCGCACAATTTTTCTATATTTGCTGTGCTAGATAGGGATAAACCGTGTATACAGTAAGAAGAAGAATAATTATATGAATTATATTTGTCTATAATATATACATATTATAAACAATATAATATTTTTAAGGCAGCAAAATAGTAGCAATAAAATATGGGTAAAATAAAAAAGTAGTGCCTATTGAGAATGATAAGACTATGCAATATATTTGAAGAAAGAAAGAAAAAAAGCCTATCAGTTCAATAAGCAAATACATGCATGATGCAAGTAGCCAAATGCATGCAAAAAAAGGTAGTATGAAAATATAATTATGATGACGTCATCACTGTTGGTGAGATTTTGAATGGTGAGTTGCAAATCAATGGGAAATACAAGTCAGAGTTAACCCAAAAAAAAAAAACAGACCACGCAACAGCGGTTCGGCTGAAGTAATTGCAAAAACTGAATAAAAATAAGTAAGAGGAATTTCAATACAGTGCTCATATGAGAGTCATAATGCAGCAGGGAAAATTAGCGACTGCAGCCCACAGAAATGCACAGATGAGTTTTATATTCTGCGACCAGCTGAGAGAATGAAAACGAACAAATGATCAAAAAGTGCCGCGCCGTACAAAGAAACAATGCTGCTGAAATCTGCATATGGCCCACATTTCTTTGTTTTGAGCACACTTTAAAAAAAAAACCTTCATGACTTTGTTCTCTCATAGAAACAATTATTTTATGAGCATGGAAAACCATTCAGATCCAAAGTGTACGGCAAACGGAAACGCTTGAAACGTTCACCTTCGGGGAGGCTGGGAAAGGCCATGCAAGACTAGTTAACAAATCATTATCTGCTTCATCTCTTCCATATCTGGTGAGAAACTCGAACCGGCGGTTTTTCCCCTCTCACAAAACGGCTCTTACAGCACATTCAGCTGGTTAAACAGAAAAGAAAATGGGGCTACTGTTTTCACCTACAACCCACACGCACACATAATCGCAACAATATGGGGGAAAAATCCAGGCACGCCAGCTCAATGATATAAAGTTACTGCGGCTGCAGGGAAAATGCTTTTTATCATTTGCAGATTACACAACACAAGGGACTTTTCTGTAACCCCGAGACCACCAGGACGCAGACAATGAGCAACTGTGACTGAACTGAAATACACTAATCACAAACTATCCGTCACAGACTCGCAGTGCGTCAATGTGCATTTGGCTACTGCTCTCGGGAACCTGAAGAAAGACCAGAGGAAGGTAAAGAGACGGAGATGTGAGGGCAGACCAGACAGAGCCTCAGGAGCACTTGAGACGAAATGACGGCGCTCCTTCTCTGAGAAAGCCTGGTCTTTCGGCTTTTATACATCAGTCAAGTCTCTGGTTTTTGGTCTAATGATGACCCTCTCTGCACTGTCGACTCCTTTCAGATATAAACAGCTCTCAAATGTCACTCATTTCTATTTCGCTGGCTGTTTACACTCTTGAAAGTCCGAGCAGTGATTGCAGAAACTCTATCCTGTGTTCTGTCAGGGATGACTGAAAACAAACCAGAGAAAACGCAAGCTAGAAAGTAAATATTCATGCCCATATTTCACGTGCCTACATCGCTAAAATTCAACCAGTGTGGAAACAACTGCCAGAATGAGAAATCGGCTGAAACCAGACGCGGCCTGTCCCTGCTATTTCTCGCGTTCCTACTAAACGCAGCACAAAAGAGATCAGATTTCCACACAAAATCATTTGCACATGACAAGGAGGGGATGAGAAAGCAAACATGTATATGTTCAGGGGGGAAATGCAAGCTATTGAGCTATTGTTTTACAGACTTGAGGTTTTGATTTCCATATATAAATAGCAAGAAAAAGGAATCAAGCTAGAGAAGAGGAGAAGGGCAGAAAAGTGCATAAATATACATTTTAGGGGTAAATAAGGCACAAAGATGTCATTTTAATGGTACTGACTCCGTGAAAAGCTATTGTATCTTTAAAGGTACAATTTTTGCACATTATTTCTATGAATGCATTATATTAAATTAAATATAAAATATAAAATCTATATTAATGCACCAGTTGTGCAGATGCAGATATGAGTCTCTGCTGAATCTGTTACACTGTGACTTACAAATAGCAAAGAAAGCAGTCAAGAATAGCAGCACTTAAGAGAGTCTCCCTCTACCTCCTATTTACTCCTCTTCCTTTCTGGCCCAAATCGCTGCTTTTGTTTTTGCACATTATTTCTGTGAATGCATTTTATTAAATATTAAATATAAAATAAAAATAAGGCAAAACAACTTCACATTACGTAACACTTAAGTGTAAAAAATAACAAAACACTCAAAACAGTAAAAAAATAGTATTATAAAATTCTAAGTCACATTTGAAACTGTTATAAAATAGCACAAAACTGCGACCGCACATCATAAATCTAAATTAATGCACCAGTTGTGCAGCTGCAGATATGAGTCTCTGCTGAATCTCTGTCACACTGTGACATGAGGTTTTAATTTCCATATACAAATAGCAAGAAAAGTGGTCAAGAATAGCAGCGGTCAATATATCGGAGTTTGAGAAGAAACCAGAGAGTTTGTGTATCCTACTCTCCCTCTTATTTACTCCTCTTCCTTTCTGGCCCAAATCGCTGCTTCTGTTGGCGCTGAACCTCAGTGCCGGAACGCGGCGGTACAATAAAACATTTCCCTCACAACAACAACGATAAAGCACAAAATTGTAACCAGTAAAGTGCAGAACTTTTGCAGTTTTATTGAAAGAACAACCATGTGGAGATTTACTGACGTGTTTCACGAGAGGTAAAAGTGGGCGGCGGGTGAAATTTATGTGCGCAGCTACTGAAAGAAAGCATTCAAGGGGCCGTAAGTCAAATCTGACAACGGCAGTGGCGTTCTGCACTTCACACTCGTGAACGAGCGAACCGCTGTTCCCTTTAAACAACTCGCTGGTCCAGCACCAGTGAAAAACTGGCAGGTTCGCCCGGCGCCCCTCGGCCAGGAATCGATACATTCCCTGTGTCATGGGTGAATCCCTGCGTTTGCGTGAGAGTGTGTTAGAGAGCAGTTAATGCACGGCAAATCAGCCAGCGCTCATTACAGCACAGAGTTTATGACCCCTGACTGACAGAGAGAAGCCGCCAACTGCATCCTGCAGACAGATGCAGCAAAAAATGTCACAAGTTAATAATGAATGCACAGGCACATACACATTAACAAAGTATGGCAGCGACACTCGGGTGGGCGGCAGGACCGAATCACGGCATGAGTAATGCTATATCATACTATATCTGTATATGACAGCATAGTTATTTACACTGGAATTTCAATGAAAAAAATGGGTCATGTATTAAATAATAATTGCATATTTCTACATATTTCCAGTGAATAAAATGTTTAAAACCTTGATGTCAACAAAATTAGTTCTACAGACATAAAATAAGGAAATATAAAAAAGTCTTATATTATATTAAATTATATACACAGTCAGAAAAAAAAGTGTGCACTTTTAAAGGTACGAGTTTTGCAAATTTTTTCTGAGGATGTATTATATTAAATATTAAACATATTATAAAATATCAAATTAGCAAAAACAGCTTTACATCATATAGCACTTAAGTTTAAATAAAAATAAAATACTCAAAACATTAAAATATATATATATATTTATTATATTATATTACATTATATTAAAATTGTACCTTTAGGAGTACAACATTTACATTTAAAAGGAGTATATTAGTATCTTGGAGTAGTAATATGTACGCTTAAGGTACTACTATGAATCTTTTAGGGGTAAATAAATCACTTTTTATGGTACTGACCCAGTAACAAAATGTTGTACCTTTAAAAGGGTATGACATTTTATTTCTGAGAATGTATTATATATATATATATATATACACGGTCTTGCATGGTCGTGGTATTGTTGTGATAAGCTTCTCCCCGCGGGTTCGACGACGTCAGGTCATTTTTGTTATATATATATATATAATTTAATAAAACATTATATATCACTTCAGTTAAAAAAAAAAGTAAATATTCAAACCAGCAAACAAAAAAAGAGAGAAAATTCTAAGTCACATTTGAGACTATTTTAAGACAGCACAAATCTGACCGCATCTCAATTTAAATCTATATTAATGCACCAGTTGTGGAGCTGTGGATATGAGTCTCTGTCGAGTCTGTGTCACACAGTAAACACACCGCCCATCCCTAACTAACAGCTCTAGTACTATATCGGAAGGAAGCTTTTGTAGTCAGAAATGGCTGCTTTCAGACGGTCTGTTGTCAATAACACAAAGTCACTTTTCTGGTCCCTGTGCAGTCGCTTCCTAATGCTGACACTCCACTTTATCCAGCCGTTCGTCACTTCCATTACGCTTCCTATCGCTTTAGAAGAGGATATATTATTTATCTACTTCCCTGTCTATGTTTGGAGGGCCTCATTTGGACCGGTAAACTTGTTGTTTAGGAACTTTCACATCGTACGTAAATGGATTTCCATTTCGCCCTGATTCCAGTAGTTTTATTTTAATGGGCTTTTTAAATGCCCTGATTTAATCAGAGGATTCAGAGCTGACGTTTTTCCGCTGCTTTTGCATCCCGGGTATTTTTTACGATGCAGCAGCGAAGGACACAATTAAATGCAGTTTTGGGGCTTGTCGTTCGGCCCACCTGCTCCTCATCGAGGGCCCTGTGATTAACGATGTTTAACGCTCTCAATGGACACCTTGTGCTCCGCTTCTTGTCTTTGGCACTTCATCTCAACGCCCTCCATTCTTGCACGGTCATGGTATTGTTGTGGTAAGCTTCTCCCCACGGGTTCGACGACGTCAGGTCATGCAGAAAGTCTTCATTAAGGAGACTTACTACTGTATGATTCTCAATCGGGCTCCCACAAAATTAGCCCAAGTGAGGATGGCCCAGTTAAGCACTCGTGGCTCGCGGGACCCTGGGGAAACGGGCCTGGAGATGTGACTGAACATGAAAGTGCTGAGTTTGGGTTTACGGAGTGCGATATCACACGCAGATAAACTAATGGTCCGACCACAGAGCAACTGCTTAGACATGGAAAACAGAGACAAACACACAGCAAGATTAAGAGAAGCACGAGGCCGGTTTTTGCATCTGAGAAAACAGAACATGCGAGAACATGCATCAAGGCTAAAACTAGTACAACGCAGATACACTCCCATTACTTTGTTCTGCACTGGATATTCTAGACACTTCAGAACGGATCACACAATATGTGCTTCTAATTTAGCACCTCATTTAACCGACCGAAAAAACAACATTAAACATTGACGTTGTGACACGCACTCACTGAAGCTTTCCCGTAATGGCCCCCACAGTTTAAAACTCTGCTTGGCAGTTTTGTAGATAACTAAAAAGAAGAAATATGGGGGGAATTATCCAGAAGATTTATTCTGGAGAGATGAATGCTTTCTATTCATGCATCTTTATCTGACAGGGCTTGTGCTCTCCGGGCCTTGGGTTTAGTTATTCTCTAACAAAACATGTTTGGGCCGGGTTGAGGATGTGTCAGGAGGCGAGCGCTTCATCACTGTCTTAAGGAGAACTGATAGGCTGCGAGGATCAGTCTAAAAGCCTCAAATGGAGAATGATAACCTGCTGAATTCCTCCTGTATGGGGTTCGTCTGACGCCAGGCTCCTCTACTCATTCATGAACATTTACTTTCTTAACATACGTTCCTATTGTTAACTAAAATATTTTTGTTAATCGAAATAAAGCTGAAATCAAACAATATAAAAACTAGTTGAAAAATAGAAAACTAGAAGTGTTGCCTTGGCAACTGGCTGAAAGAAGTAAGTGGAAGAACTCAAATAAAAATAAAACTGAAATAAAAAAAATGTATATATAAAAAAAGAAATATGACAAAAGCACATTGCAAAATTACTAAAAAATAAAAACAAATAAAATTAAATTTAAAAAAACTGAAAATATAAAAATAATAGCTATTCCAAAATATTAATAAAAGATACAATATTTAAATTGTAATAATAATAATAATAAAGTAACACTGGTCTTACTGTGCACAATCTGTGTATATTATTCCAAAGAAAAAAGTAAATTTAGTTTGCAATGGATAAAATCAAGTCCGTTTTACATGTTTCAGAAAGTTCCTCTTAAAAAATAAATAAATAAAAATAAGTAGCTTGAATAAAATATTCATTATAGTTTAATATTTTGTGTGAACTAAAAATAATAATAATAATAATAATACTCAAAACATGTTGTTAACAAAACCTGTTTTATTGACCTTACTTAGTATTTGTTTGAAACCTGTCCAAATATTATCAACTTTATAGTCATCTGAACAAACAATTTCACATTTAACAATGTTTTGAGAGTTCTCAGCATGCATTGCATCTGAAAACTACACAAATAATGACAAAAAGGATAGGACTTCACAAAAAAAAAAATTACAAAGAAATGGCAAGAAACACATTTGTCTTTTTTTTTTAATTTTATTTTTTTGTAAAACAATTGAATTTTATTTACCACTTTTGAAAGTGAAGTGAAGTTGAAGTGTAGTGGGCTTTGAAAATCAAAATCTAAATAAACTTATTATTTTTTAAGTTAGGTCAACTTTTTTAACAGTGCAGAAATAAACTGGTTTTGAATGATTTAATGTTGACTTTAACTAAGAGCTTCTCTACAGCCCACAAAGCACCTGTCCATGATCATAAAAAGCAACTGCAGGTCTGTGCATTAAACTTCAAGTAACATCGAGCTTAAATGGGGAGCCTGGCCTGAGGCGGCGTTTCTCTAATGACCCATCACAGACCAGACCCTTCATTCCCCTTTTGAGCTCCGACTTTATAGCCAAGTCAACGGTAGGACTTACAGTGACCTCTTATCATCTCACTGGCTGCATGGGGCCTTTAATGCAAAGCAGAATCCGGTGAAAACCTCAAAGTACCAAGTAAATGTATGTTCTTATTTAAGCCCAATAAAAACAAGAAAGCGCAAACGTTTATCTGTGCTATGCTTTCATCTGCTGTCTGCGGAGCTAAAGAATAACAGAGCCAGGAGGCTGATAAAGTGAAGATAGGAAATGGAAACGCGTGGGTCTCATGTTCCCATGATTCCAGCAGGGCGGTGATTGCTTGTCCAGGCCTCCCTCTACGGTGAACAGCGGTGAACGACCCTTTCATTACACCAGATGCATGCATCAGTATGCACAACAAAAACCCATCCCGTGATGCTCAATTTGGCCGGCGGTCAAGCGTTATGCATTAGCTAAGAATACTAATAATTTGGCAAATGCGGTTTTAGTGGCTATTTGCAGAACTTGGATTGCATGCATTTTTCAGTCTTTGATTGACATGCGGATTCACACAGTACAACACGCTGTCGGCTCTATAGTCAGGAAGCATATGGCTGAGCATTTAAGGGTTAGTAATATGATCTTTCTGCTGCACTAAGTGACGATAAGAGTGCTTGCTGGTAAACTCACTCGTGCACGCTGTGACAGTATCCCAGCAGGCTTACAGGGAGAGCCATCACACGACAGCAGAGCTAAAAGCAAAGCTACTGACAGTGTTTCTGGTGGGACCGAGTGCTTTTTTTATAGCCATGCATGCAATAAGCGAAAAACTGTGATTTGCTATTAAGCCACAATGACATGAAAAACATGCAAGAACAACCGTCCAAGATGAAATGCTTTTACTGCAGGACTGTTGTTACAAGACAAACGATGCAAGTGCTTCACTTAAAGGGGTCATGAACTGGCTTTTTTTAATCATTTTAGTATACTGTTGTCTGAGGTCCACTTATGACATTTGCGTGGTTTTTACATTTAAAAACATCAAAATCAATAAGTAATAGGCTATTTTCTACCCTGGTTTTGAGGCCGGCTCGAGAAACGCTCTGTTTTTATGAGCGTGCCGCATTGAAGACTTGGAAGCAAACGCCCACTGTTATGATTGGATAACAGTTTTGCTGTTTCTGTGTGTCTGTTTGACATGCTGTGTCCTTCATAGTTGGAGCCTTCTGTGACTTTGGTTAGACACGTACACATAATCAGGACATATCAAGCGATCTCTAACAAAGCAATAGTGACAAATAGTACAAATATTTTTTACTCACATTAGTGTTCTGCGCCATTTCCGTCAGATCCAACATAGACGCACAGCATTGCTTTTTAATCTCAGTCTCTCTGCAAATCCAGCGTCGACCTGTGTCTTGTTTACAAAGGAATCCGCGGTGAAATGAAACGAATAAACGCTCAATGTTTTACTCACGTGAGCTGAAACATCATTAAAAATAAAGTTCAACCAAGCATTTTTAATATTTGAATCTGAAGGAAGGTTATGCAGCGACTGTGTTCTTCCACAACCAGGCACTGCACAATATTTTGCGATCTTCAACGCCATGTTTATTGCTTGGTTGCTCGATTCGGTTTAGCGCCACTAATGTTATTTCCCTACTATGTCATGCGCGAATCAGTGGGCGGGGCTACAGAATTAGGCATTGATATTCTTCTGCAGAGGCGGAGTTTAACCTATCTATTATGTCATAGGTAGGAACATTCCAGGATCTGGGCCTGGTGTCACCAAAAGCTTTTATTTCAGTAACAAGGACGTTTTCAGTTCTGAAACTTACAGGATATTCTTTTAGTACGATGACCTCTTATATATCAAAAGCTCAAGTAAAAGTTGATTTCTCAATTCATGACCCCTTTAAGAAGGTCAGAGGTGAAGAGCGCATTTTCAGCACCACTAGATGCAGTAAAACAAAATAATAACTTTTCAAACATACTGAAGTCCACGAAGAATATGCATTCAAATTATTTGACTTATTTATTTATTTATTTATGAGTTTAAACCTGGTGTAAAATCAGAATTCTAAGAAAAAAAAGAATTGCAGGAAAAATCTAATTGTGAGACAAAAAGTCGCAATTAACTTTTTTATTATTTTATTCCGTAAACAATAAGCTTCCATAAACTTCAGTGTGCAACTAAACTATAAAAAATAATTTTTTGAAGTTGTAAATAAAACAGATTATTGGACTATGCTTTATAAGAAAGTACTATTTCAGTTTTCCGATTAAAAAAATTTTTTTACTTGTGTGACTTGTAATTATTTGTGAATTTTACTAGCAATTTTTAAAGCAATTTTACTAGCTTTTTTTCTCAGTGTACAGTTCAGTTTGGTGCTGCAGAAAAATGACACTCTTCACCTCTAACCTTCTTAAATGAACCAAAATGTTACGTCTGAGCACTTTACATGGCCGTCGACTGGCGCCGTTCACCAGCAGGGCCAGTGTGCGGTTATGCACATTTACGGCCGGGCGTCGTCCGCTCCCAAAAAGCGAACTCTATCCTTCAAACTGTAAAAACGGGCGTCAATCTCCTCTCCATAACTGCCCAGAGTGGAAGCCCCTTGACTAGTAATAACTCTCATCTCTCTCTCTCCATTTCCTGATCACAATTACCCTCTCCATGAGGAGCAGGGGCTGTAAATTACATTTCTCTGATCCTCAGCTATAATTGGACACTGAGGATTCTCCGAGCAGCAGCCTTTCTGTAAGTGGAAAACAAAGAGCCTTTGAGCGTTTGGGTTTGGATTTCACAACGCAACTCATTACATTAAAGGAGAAGCGTAACATCACTCCATACTCAACAGCACACATGACCACGTCACCGAACGAGTGCATGGTATGAATTCACCTTTATTTCTATAGCACTTTATAGAATACAGAGCAGCTGCACAGAAATAAACAGGAAAATAACAGAATCAATTATGCAAATGATGCAATAGTGACAATAGTGGCATTATTCAGCTCAATTAAAGTTCAACTGTGTAAATTATGAAATTAATTCATTTCAGCTACAAGTAGCTCTACAGTAGACAACAGTGTCAATACTCAACTCAAATCAGATTAATGTTGATTTAATCCAGTTTAATAGCAGTGTCAATGCAGCAAAATTCCTTTATAAAATGAATTTGCTCTACAGGAGGCAACAGTGTCATTATTCAGATGAATTCAGTTCAAAGTTCATTCAAATCAGTTCAATAACTGTGTCAATGTTGCAAAATTCAACAATTATGAAATGAATTGAATTCAGCATTAAAGCATCTCTACAAAAGACAACAGTATAATTTTCAGCTCAATTCAGTTCAATGTTGATTCAATCCAGTTCAATAATAGTGTCGATGTTGCATATTTTTATCAATTAAGAAATGAATTCGATTCAGTCATTATTCAACTCAGTTCTGTTCAAAGTTGATTCAATCCAGCTGAATAACTGTTAAATGTTGCAAAATTCAACAATTATAAAATTAGTTTGATTCAGTCATTATTCAACTCAATTCAGTTTAATAACCGTGTCAATGTTAAAAAATTTATCAATTATTAAACAAATTTGCTCTACAGAAGACAAAATTATCATTATTCAGCTCAATTCGGTTCACTGTTTATTCAATTAAGTTCAATAACAGTGTTGATGTTGCAAAGTTTATCAATTATGACATGAATTCGATTCAGTCATTATTCAACTCAATTCAGTTCAAAGTTGATTCAATCCAGCTCAATTAAATGTTGCAAAATTCAACAATTACGAAATGAATTCGATTCTGCTTTAAAGCAGCTCTATAGAAGACAATGATGTCATTATTTAGCTCAATTCAGTCATGTTCTCAGCAGTGCAGTCAAATTGATAATATTGCTGAATATTAAGTGTCTCCAACTAAGCAAGCCAAAGGCAGCAGTGGCAAAGAACCCAAAATCCATCAGGTGACAAAAACTGGCCTAAATGAACAAAACACACTTCAGGCTGCACAGTTCAAATTTTGCATCCAGCTGCTTGTGTGAAGTGGTCGAGTCATGATGGAAAAGGAGATCTGTTGACAGACAGGTCGGTCACTTCAGCATGCTTGTGAAGTAGCCGCACTTGTGCCGGGCTTCACTAATGGACTGCTAATAGAACCCAAAGCTGCACTTTGATGCTTCCCCTGTAGTTTACAGGGTGACAGTTGTGTGATTAATTGCACTCACTCCACTCCCAGTCCACTTTTTCTCTTTTTTGCAACGAACAGAGGCTGTCATTGCCGTGACTTTGCTCGCTCACCTACCTGCGCAGCTGGATACGGCGGGATTCGCCATAGACAATGCCGAGCGCATACTGTAATACATCTTTTCCACAACCGGCACGCTACATGACATCAGGAGAAAAGAGCTGCAACCTCAGCACGCCTTTCACAGCAATTATCACGAAAAAATATCCTCAGCACGGGGGAAGGCCAACAAACAGCGTGTAGTGCTGACGCCCACAAGGCGACCAAGAAGGAGTTTCTGATGACACACCGTTTGGCTCGACCTTTACCTTCACCAGCACGTGACCGCATTAAGTCTCATTTTCTCTTTCAAACTTAAAAAACGGGCTACATCATGAGGGAATTATGATACACTGTGGTGCTAGGTCATAGTATAGTAGCCGTTCGGTGCACAATAAAGCCTTTGTGTTTCCAAACATACTTGGAGAACGACCATGATGGCTGTAACCTTAGTAGAGCCCTTGAGACCCGACCGTTAGGCAATGAGGGGAGCGGTTAGAGTAATGATGATCGCAATAACATTCTAATTTTTACACCTACCGGAGCTGCACGTGTGTCTCTTTTTGAGGTTGCAAAATATTTTCTTAAAATAAAAGCACCCCCGTCCATAAACAAAGCTCAGAGGATGCATAACATGCAGAGTGAGAGGACAGATGTGGAAAAAGTGAACTCACGCTTTGACGCACTCAGCAGGCAGTGGGTTTGCTTCACTGTTTTTTTAAACAGTAATTACACATAAGACAGCAAACAAGGCGCCTTTGTTTTACAAAAAAAAGAGCACTGCATATAGAACCGATGGCATACAGAAAGCAGAAAAAGCGTGCAGCCTACATGAAAACAAAAACGTACAAGAATGGATTATGCACATTTGGGATCTTCGCCTTTCATCAGCAGAGGATCTGCATATTCAAACAGACAGCCGGTCTACTTCAGCCCCCAAACCCACACGGCCTTCTGCCGTTAAAGCGGATGACAAGACCGTCTCCTGTCTAAGTATCGTCAAGGGTCGCACAGTGCTGTTTTTTATCCCCCTCGCTCCCTCTTGACCGGTCGCCTCTTATTCATATTCAGGCGACAGGAGACACTTGTGGTGGAGATGTCAGTGATTTTACTGTACTTGATAAAGCCACTCCTTCCCTCTCTATCGCTCTCTCCTCTGTTTCCAGGGCCAAGAGAACACTGGGACGAGTGGGAATTCACACACTTAATTAACACAAGTGTATAGACAGTGAAAAATAGGGGGATCAGGAGAAGAAAGGAGCGTGAGGGAATTCTTTCCATGCAGAGTAGCCGTAACTGCTTAAATAACTGGGCAGTTCTTCAAGCACGAAAAGATCCCCATGTGAACCGGAAACGTGTAGCTCATTAGTATCCAAAAAACCTATGGGCCATTAATTAGTCACAAACAATGTTCACCCTAAATATCGACTTCTTAATGGACACGAAGAGACTTGGTTCGTGTTCCCATTACAGTCAATGGCATTGGCCTCTGAGGGCTTCTGGAATCGGCCTTATGTCATCCAGAGATGCCCTTCAGACACTGGAGCGGGATAGTTTTTCCTCAACCTTTCCTTGTTTCTCATTAACTATGCACAATTGTCGAGGGTGGATTGGGTTTCTATCAATCCAATTCCTGGCGTTTTTGGAGCCTGAAGCATGCAACACTTACAATACAAAGCTCACTTAAAAGCTTTTAAATAATAAAGTATTATAGTGTATATAATCTAGAATAAAACAAACATCAACTTACATTGCATTCAAGCTTTCCTTTTTATTCAATGCATGCATTCCCTAGGAATCGAACCCATGACCTTGCCGCTGATCTATTGTTTGAGCT
>NW_015649227.1:446658-451115 GCF_001515625.1 Sinocyclocheilus rhinocerous | reverse complement strand
CCCTTTTTTTCCAAAAAAAAAAAAAAAAGAGCACTGCATATGGAACCGACGGCATACAGAAAGCAGAAAAAGCATGCAACCTACATGAAAGCAAATGCGTACAAGAATGGATTATGCACATTTGGGATCTTCACCTTTCATCAGCAAAGGATCTGCATATTCAAACAGACAGCCGGTCTACTTCAGCCCCCAAACCCACACGGCCCTCTGCCGTTAAAGCGGATGACAAGATCGTCTCCTGTCGAAGCATTGTCAAGGGTCGCACAGTGCTGTTTTTTATCCCCCTCACTCTCTCTTGACCGGTCGCCTCTTATTCATATTCAGGCGACGGGAGACACTTGTGGTGGAGATGTCCGTGATTATACTGTACTTGATAAAGGCACTCCTTTTCTCTCTATTGCTCTCTCCTCCATTTCCAGGGCCAAGAGAACACTGGGACGAGTGGGAATTCACACACTTAATTAAAACAAGTGTATCGACAGTGAAAAATAGGGGGATCAGGAGAAGAATGGAGTGTGAGGGCATTTTTTCCATGCAGAATAGCCGTAACTGCTTAAATAACCAGGCAGTTCTTCAAGCTCAAAAAGATCCCCATGTGAACCGGAAACATGTAGCTCATTAGTATCCAAAAACCTACCGGCCATTAATTAGTCACAAACAATGTTCTCCCTAAATATCGACTTCTTAATGGACACAAAGAGACTTGGCTCCATTACAGTCAATGGCATTGGCCTCTGAGGGCTTTAGGAATCAGCTTTATGTCATCCTGCGATGCCCTTCAGACACTGGAGCGGGATAGTTTTTCCTCTACCTTTCCTTGTTTCTCATTAACTATGCACAATTGTCGAGGGAGGTTTTGCTAGACTGGATTGGGTTTCTAAAAATCCGATTCCTGGCAATTTTGGATCCTGAAGCACGCAACACCTACAAACATCACTTAAAAGTAGCTTTTAAATAAAGTAACATAGCATATAATCTAGAATAGTACAAACATCACTTTATATTTAACATTTGGCAAAAGCAACTCACATTGCATACTTTTTTTTTTCAGTGCAAGCATTCCCTGGGAATCGAACCCACAACCTTGTCATTGCGCTACTGTTTGAGCTACACAAATCACTTAGAGAGTATTTTTAAATAATAACGTAATATAGTATGTAATCTAGAATGGTACAAACATGACTTGGCACATGTTTTTATCCACGCAACTTATACACTGCATTCAATTCATTTGCTTTTTCTTCAGTGCATGCATTCCCTGGGAATCTAACCCATGACCTTGCCATTGCTCTACTGTTTTAGCTACAGGAATCACTTTTAAAAATGAGCTTTTTAATAGTAGTACATAATCTAGAATAGTACAAACATGACTATACATTTACATTTATGCATTTGGCAGATGCTCCTATCTAAAGTGACTTACACTGCATTTAAGCTTTAGCATTCCCTGGGAATCGAACCCATGACCTTATCATTGCTCTTCTGTTTGAGCTACATGAATCACTTAAAGAGTATTTTTAAATAATAAAGTAATATAGTATGTAATCTAGAATAGTACAAACATCACTTGGCAGATATTTTTTAATCGATGCATCTTATACATTGCATTAAAGCTTTGCTTTTTCTTAAATGCACGCATTCCCTGGGAATCGAACCCATGCCCTTGCCGTTGCTCTACTGTTTAAGCTGCAATAATCTTTTTTTTAAAGTAGCTTTTAAATAATACAGTAATATAGTACATAATCTAGAATAGTATTGTAACAAGTTCCACACCTTTTGCCAATGATCTCCAAAAAATACAAGATCAGCAGAATCCAGTACACTACAGCTGCATGTAAACCACTGAGGGAGGGTTGAAGTCAATGTCAAACGTAGCTCGGAGGAGCTTCACAAACCTGCCTTGTGATAGGGAGGAGGTCTTGGTGTCATCTCTCTGTGTCAAGAACATGGCTGCCGGCTTACTTACACAACAATTATTCAGCGAAATCCTTTTAATGGAGTCCCACACTCACTTCAGTGAACAGACACGTTCAAGAAAGCAAACGGCATCAGCTCTGGAGTATCTGAGATATGCCACAAACACAAACTTGAAAGCATCTTCACCATAGAGAAAGCACTTTTAACTCACAATGTTGTGCCCAGAGGAAAATTCATTTAATTAGTTCATTATAACGCAATCAAAGCATGCAGCAGAAGTACTCAATAACAAAACAATCTAAATATTTACTTTACTATTCATAATTGATACAAATAGAAACGGGGAATGTGGGTAAATTATCAGACTTTTAATAAATATAAAATGCCAGCAGCATATCCACTTCTCACAGAATGAGGCCATGAGTGATATTTTATGGTTTCAAGTAACACATTTGGTCCTGTTTCTCAAAATATTCACAAAGGAATTTTGGCACTTTGTAATTAGGATAATAAAATGATCTACAATTTATATAAGTTGATGGTTTAAGTATGCATTATTTTCTGTATATATAATAACAAAATAAACAATAAAAAGCTAAGATAATAAATAAAATAAAAAAGCTAATAATAAAATAAAAAGCTTTTAAAAATTAAATAATAAAAAGCTAAAAAGCTGAGATTTACAGCAAAAGAAATGGGTTTGAAAAACAACTCCGATCAAATACTCTTATCCAATAAAGCCAGAAAACTGTCCTGTAACAAGATTTCAGCATTCATAACAAGACTAAAGATATTAAGAAGCGCGATGAGACTTCAGGAAGGTACAGATCCGACTGGAACAAACAAGGACGTTTCTAAAGCTCATTTCTAGCGTCCAGAAACACAGCAGCACAAGACAAAGTTTTCTCAAGTAATGACCTCACTATGAGCTCATGCCTAAAATTAAGGCCAAATGACAATAATTCACATATGCGATAAACAATGCAAAGTGATTTAATCAACTGTGCTGTACAACAATACTGGCTCAAATGTAACAAACACGTTCTTATTCTCAACGACAAACAAAATCACTGCAACAAAAATAATAATAACAGTCATTGCGAACGCCATTGGTAGGCTAGTTAAATATATAAACAAATCCGATCCGAATTAATTCGACCACACAAAAAACACAGAATTTACAAACATAAGAAACAAAAACCACAAACTTAAAAATCTGACAAATTTTAAACCCATCAAATTTGACTAGTAATCTAAGCAAATGAAGGGTTTAATCAATTCCCATTTAGACTTATTAGCAATATTTACTGAAATATGCCGTATAGATATCTGCATAAAGCTGGATCGGCTTGACAACTTTTCATAATTTAACGAAACTTTATTTCGCTCATTCAGCAAAACCGATCGATCTTTACCTGCCGTACTTTATTGTATATTAAAAGGTTTTCTTACCTTGAGCCGCACCGGTGTTGACGAGCGATAAAATAGTACAAACTAGCACAGTGATCATCTGCGCTAAGTATACCGATCCGCCTCGTTCCCTTCTCGCAGTCTTTTTACTTCTTCCCATCATACAAACAGCCGAAACCAGGCAGAAATCCGCCGATCAGGTGAAATAACAATCAGAGGAACCTCTGGAGATGTTGTTTATAATAAAGCCCGTGGCGGAGAGATTAGCATTCGCGGAATGAAATCCGTTGGTTTTTACGTTACCTCAGTGCGCTCTTCTGACTGACAGCGCGCGTCAAACACAAATGTTTAGGATTAAATATCCTCTTCGGAGAGGTTTTTCTCTCAAGGCTTCGCGAAACGCCGTGGTCCAGGTGTAAGCAGGTAAATCAGCTCTCCTGAGGTGAGTTCATGTTCGGCGTCTGTCAGTGAAGTTGCTCCCGCGCGAGCTCCCCGCCTTCTGAAGGAGCGTTGGAGAGGCGCGCGAACCCCGCGCGAGCCGCCGGAGCTCCAGCCAATCCGGATGCGCTCCGACTTCAGTGTGAAGAAAACCAGGTGCGGGGACTCGGAGCGGATGTCCGCCTGTAACCGGGTGTGTTATCAAAATGAGCTTTAACGGGATGCTGAGGAGCTGGTGGTCTTTTCACTTGCCGTTTAGTTATTCTCTTTCTTTTATGATCCGTTCCCGCCCATAATCTCGGCACATAGTCTGAGACACTTTATATCGTGTACGATGGATTTATTTATTTATTTAGCAAATATGGCGAAAACAATTTGCCATTGTAGGAATTTACTTTCTGACTTTCAATGCTATTTTCACATGTCAATTTAGATATTTTGTTATTCTGTTTCTTTTTAGGATCATTTTCTGCTCATAATTCTACCCTAATTTCAACAAATATTCCTAATGAAATACTGTAGATTGAGGGGGAAATATATATATATATATATAAAGGCTAATACATTAAAGGGGTCATATGATACGATTTAAAATTTTCCTTTCTCTTTGGAGTGTTACAAGCTCTTGGTGCATAAAGAAGATCTGTAAAGTTGCAAAGACTAAAGTCTCAAATCCAAAGAGATATTCTTTA
>NW_015649227.1:427720-445955 GCF_001515625.1 Sinocyclocheilus rhinocerous | reverse complement strand
CGATGAGCTTTGTAAAAATCGACGTGTTTCAAAAAGGCGGGGCATAGAGGAGAAACAATAATGTACAGTATGTGGAAAATAATGTGTTTTTTTAACCTTAAACCGCATAAACACATTTCATTCCACCAAATACACAAACTAATGTTCTTTTTAGCAGCATCATATGACCTCTTTAAGAACATTTTGACTTTATTTTCTGACTTATATGCCATTTTGATAGTTTGCTATTCTCTTTCTTTTAGGACCCTTTTCTGCTTATAATTCAATACTGATACTTATAATGAAATACTGTAGAATGAGGAAATAATATAAATATATATATTTTTATTTTGCAACTTTTTTTTTTATTATAAAAAAAAAAAAAAAAGTCAATAAATCAGGAACAATTTGACTGACTATTTTCAGACTTTTCACGTCATTACTGTTTCTTTTAGGATCATTTTCTGCTCATAATTGAACCATAATCTCAGCACATACAGAGATAAATAACATTATTTTTTACAATTTATTTATTTATTTAGCATAAATTGTTAGTGAATTATGAACAATTTGCCATTGTATGACTTTTTTTCTGGTTTTAAATTCATAACATTCACAATGCAAGGTCTGAAAATGACTTTATTGTAGTTAATGTTTCACTCTCGGTTCTGATCCATGACACTGAGTGAACTGGAGGAAAACAAACCTCTCTGGAATCTAATCACCAAAACCCTAAAGTACATTTGCTTTCCTTATCACTGCCCTCCTGTTATTCATTTAGCCCTGCTAATTGCCCAAAACATGCTCTCTTGTCAGAAGGCATGATCAATAATTATGACAGGAAGAAAACCACAAACCATGATAACTGAAGTGAGCTTGCAAATTCTGCTGCTGCGTGCCGAATCTGTCGTGATGATAAGAGAAGACTGTATCTGTGATTCCAGCTCATCAATCTTCTCTATCTGCAGGTGTTTTGTGTTTGCATTTATGATGCATGAAGTCATGGCTTAATGGTTAAGGATCCGGGCTGCTGGCTTCAGGATTGTGGGTTCAACCCCAGGTGGAGAGACCTAGAAACTGGAGAGCTGCCGAAATTCCAGTCCGACTCCATCACCATTGTGCCCCGGAGCGAGACACTTAACCTCGGGTTTCTTCAAGGAGGCAGTTCAGTCGTTTCGGATGAAGCATCTGCTAAATGGCCAGTAAAATAAACTGTTTTCACTATTAAAAATAAATAAATAAATCCAAGACAAGTTCTCTCAAAAATTGTACTAATTGTACTTTGTTTTGTCAATTTGAATTTGTTCACTCACTAAATGCAAAATACCTCATTCAGCCAATAAATTCATCAAGACAACAACTGTTTTCTTGTTCAGCAAATTTTAATTTAGTAACACAATAAATTATTATGTTGTATCAATAGCTGTAGTCTTATAGTACACTCAATATGTTAAGTGAATGCTATATTTATTCTTGAAGGAACAATCATCCTACAAAGCAAAGACATCCAGGATATAGTTTTAAACCTCAAGAACATTGACACCCAACAAATGTAAAAAGACGAGCTCTTAACATCACAACACAACAAGTAACTAAAAGGATATTTCACACAAAAATTAAAAGTGTTCTAAACCCGTATGAGTTTCTTGAACACAACAGAAGATATTTTGAAGAATGTTGGCAACCAAACAATTGCTGGTACCCATTG
Organism: Sinocyclocheilus rhinocerous; assembly: GCF_001515625.1. Taxonomy (NCBI): domain Eukaryota; kingdom Metazoa; phylum Chordata; class Actinopteri; order Cypriniformes; family Cyprinidae; genus Sinocyclocheilus; species Sinocyclocheilus rhinocerous. The sequence continues at coordinate 444,268 of NW_015649227.1, read as the reverse complement.
ACTTCCATAGTATTTCTTCCCCTACTATAGAAGTCAATGGCTACCAGCAACTGTTTGGTTACCTAAACATCTTATTTTATGTTCCACACAAGAAAGAAACTTTTGGAACATTTGGGTGAATTCTGTTTAGTCTGATGTGGGTTTTATGTAGTTTAAAGCAAACTGCGTTAGTATTTGAGACTCAAAACGTTTTGTAAACAGTGTAGCGATTGCACTGAATCTGTCTTATTTTTTTACATAGAATGCACTAGATAAACTGACACTGCATTGTCACCAAAGACACAAGAGTGTCATACTTTTCCATTTGATTTATGCATCTACACATTTTCCATGTAAATTCTTGAGCAGCCTCTGTAAATATTATGTAATGTTTACCGACAGAGGTAATGCTGTTTACAGCGGTAAGATCATACCGCCTTTAATCTTGCTGAGTGACAACTCAGAAAACCCATTTACTCGGCTAGTGGTTAACATCATGGGTGGCCTGCCTGTGTAATCTCAGACATGGAATTCCAAGTAACAGTGTCTTCCGAGGCTTTGCCGTGGTTTTCCGTGAGCACAAACTCTATGGTCAACTCTGTATCCCTTTGTTGGGAACAGCCTTTTGTTTGGCCACAATGAACAGCTACATATTTTACAGTTTACTTACACTTTAGAGTCTCAAATACTAATGAGGTTTTCTTTAAACTACATAAAAACCACCAGATGTTGTCCCAACTAGTCAAACATACTCTGAACAAAAAAAATTCATATTGCTGAAATGTTAAGGGTTTGTGTGTTCCCAGCATGCAATGCATCATTAATACATTTTGTGGTTACTGTGATACGATTATTGTTTTGCAGTTTGCTGACTTAATTTTTGTTGTTGTTTTGCCATTATTGTTAGCTATTTGTTGAGTTGTGATGTCAATTTGTTGATTGTCACCTATACTTGATGTTTGTGTGTCGAGTCTTGAGGCCTACAGATTTAAAACAATATTTTCACTTTATAGGACAATTGCTCCTTTACACACAGATTTTCTTGCTTAGTATTTTTGTCTTTCAAGATGCATTTACTTGCAAATGACTTGTCTGGAATTGTTTTTGTTCGTTTTTGCCTAAAATAAGAAAAATATCTGCCAATGGGGAGAGAAAAATAATCTTGTTTTGCCTTTGAATTATTTTTCTTACCTCACTAGCAGATATTTTTTCTTGTTTTAAGCAAAAACTAACAAAATTTTGATGCATTTTTCAGAAAACAAGACTTAATATCTCCAGTCATTTTGCTTCTCAAGTAAATGTATCTTGATTTAAGAATGTCTATAAGTTTATAATGGAAAACTAGACAGTAAGCAAATCATTTTTGCAGTGGCAAACAAAGATAGCATAGTTCACTTAACATCTATACAGCTATTAAAACGAATTAATTTATTGTTACTAAGAGAGCGTTTACACAACACCGTTTTCAGCTAAAAACTGAACACTTTTTGTGTTTTGGCCGTTCATTTACACGACAACACCATTTTGGGAGCCTGAAAAAGCAAGCAATTGAAAACAGGATTCAAAGTGCAAGTTTTTGGAAATGCATCAAGTTGCCAATTTTTACGTTTTCTCCATTTTTTTTTTTTACAGTGAGGCAGAACAAATACTGCATCCCGAGCAAGCATGTGCTATTAAATTGTGCCGCATGTTGTTCATCTCTTCAAAAGCAACATAGATCTTTTATACTTTAGATATTTTTTAAGCTTTACAACTTTGAAATGATACAGCGCTCCAAAGCAATATCAAAATGTCAGAGGTCTCAGTCAGCAACACAACAATAGACATAATTCCCTCTCACCCTAAGGTTCAGCTCTGTAATATCTCTCTCTTTTTGGCATTGTAGCCGTTTTTATGAACACGCTTTGATGACCTATTCCCATCCCAGGCCCCAGAAGAAAAACAGCCCCCGAGAGAGCCGGGAAAAGAACATGTACAGAGTCTCCAAGACTAATGTCACCCAGCGCTCTCATTCTGCACCAGAGGTGACACGCCGTGACATCATTTCCTTTTCCCAGTGAGGAGCCGCAGCATCCCTTTATTCTTCCACTTTTAGAGTTATTTGGACCGTAATCCCTCATAACTGCTTGTTAAATCAAGCGTAACGATGGACTGAATTGGGTGGCCTTAAAGCTGGACTTTCCGTGACACGTTTTAGGACCTTTTTCTAGACATATCATACAGTAAATGATGTATAAACCACAAACAATGCACAATTGCATTCATTTGTTGTGTTTATCCTTTACTTTGCATCCATACATGCAATTTTCAATCAATCAAACTGAGGACAGAAGGACGTGAGAAACTAAATCGAGTGCTCGAAATGAACTGGGATTTGAGAAAGCATGACTTTTGCATTGACTCATCTTGTTTTGCGCGGCTCGAACAATGATGTCGGTGAGAATCTGACATCTTACTGGCATTTCACTTTGAATTACCAGCGGGAGGGAAATTGCTTTTTTGCTGTGTTGCTGATGGGCCTGAGAGAATATTATCTATTACTCGGGCAAACTTGACCAAATACTGAGAACTATGATTATGGTCTGTCTTCCCCTGTATTATTATTATGCTAATTCACAATGTTTGGTAAATGCATTTATGTGAGAATATCGATTTGTTTACTTGCGTCACAAACTGACTTCTGCAAACAGTAATAAAATTAATATAAGGACTGGTAGAATTATTTGTACTAAATACTGTGGATTTATTTTAATAAAGCAACTTAATTAACCTTAAAATAATCATGTGATGTCCCATATGGAAATGTAAAATATGACATATATTGCTCTATTGCCATATGTTACCTATAAGGCGTATATATATTATATTATGTTATATTGTATATAATTTTCACATACATTCTCTAGGTAGATAAAAAAAAAAAAATTATAAAATTCCCATGGTCAAATTTGTATATGAACATATGTTAATAATAACATCATATGTAATGATTTTATGTAGCAACCAAAAGTATTACATATATGGGGTGTATATGTATATACTGTATATCAAATTGTTCTAATTTGTAATAGGCATCGTATGTTTTTACTTTAAAATATATTTCATATATGTAAATATATACATATATTACATTTGAATAGTATGCTATTTTATTGTATTTTATTTAATATCGTTGTTTATATTATGTACAGCACATTGGTCAACAGATGTTGTTTTAAATAGTGCTTTATAAATAAAATGACATTGCATATGTTGTGGTTTGATTTACTTTTTTGCAAAAAATCACAAACTCCCAAGACTGAATGGAGCCTCTAGAGGGCAGAATTAAAACCGTTAAATATTTACAAAGAGAAAGGAAAACTTGAAATCGCATCATATGACCCCTTTAATATAAAGCTGCATTTTATTCTGAAGGCGGACTTATATGAGAGCGTCTGAAGAGTATTCCACAATGGATGCTCTCGATCGGCTCTATAAATGTGTGTTTTGTGAGTCACTGTAAAGTACATTTTTAAAAGTATGAGGAGATGGATTGTGCTTCAAACCTAATGGCTGTGGCTGGTATTTTACTGTCAGTCCAGATATCTCAAGCGAATGACCCTTTAACAAATTCTGTAGTGAAAGCACACAGTAATGTGGCATGAGCTCGTCCAGTTCTTCTGTAACGAATGGCTGGCTGCAGACCGAAGAGAGATAAAGCTGAATTAATTCATATGCTCGTGACATTCATGCATAAATAAGGCATTTAGTGCTCTTTGCATATGCCCCATTTAGCGGAAGTAAATTTGTATTATTGATATGGCGGTAAAACTGTTAAGAATCCATTATGCTTTTATTAATTGGCCTGATATTAATCAGCAGCAGCAGCAGTGAATAAATAGATTCATCATATTTTGCAGCCGTTCTCAGCTGGTGGGTGTCGATCCAGAAATGGGTTCTGATGGGTCACGGACAGCAGGAGAAAAGCAATGTGAAAGGCACATAATAACTTACCAGCTTTTAAAAGCTTTTAAGCGTCAAAGGTCACGTGTCCAGTTAAACTCTGAGTGCAAAGTTCTGAGTGCAAATTCAAATGCCAAATAGAAATCAAATCAGACAGACTACACACACACAAAAACAATTATTCCACACACAGTATGTTGTGCAGTGAAAGGCTTTTTTTTTACTCTCTGCACATAGTATTAACATTAACGTAAGAATAACAGGAATCAAATCTAAAAAATGTAAAAACAAAACAACAACAAGAAACAAACAAATAAACAAAACTAAACCTACAAAACAACCCAGATGATATAAAATATAAGCTCGCCTGCAATGAGGAAAAACATATGCAGAACACAATGTGTGTGAATTATTAGTTCAAGAGAAAATCATGCACAAATAATAAATCTCAATGTTTGATTTTAAGGACATTTGTGCTTACTTTCATATAATACTAATTTGGCACAGTGTTGAGTTGGCATTGATGTAAACGGCGTTATTTATTGATGGGATACTATTATTTAATTATAACATTATGAATATTTTTTATTTTTTATTTTCCATTTACATTTTTAATAATTTAGTCATTGTTTTTAGTAGTGTTTGTTTTGTATTTAAGTTTTTTATGGTTTTAGTTTTTTAGTTTTAGTATGTTTGCTGTGTTTTTGTCATTGTTATCAGTTTCTTTTATATATATCTACTGTATATAGTTTTTATTAATTTATTAATACATTTTATTAATTTATTATTTAAGTTTTGATATTTTAGTACATCAATTTAATACAAATAATCATTTATTTCAGGTAATGTCTATTTTATTTCAAGTAACTTTTTTTTATAGTTTTAGTTTTTAGCTTTAGTTAACTATAATAACCCTGGATGTAAAACCTACACTGGAAAAAAACAAAAAACTAATTCAATGTTGTAAATAAAACAAGGATTATTGGAGTGCATGTTACAAGAAAGTACTTTTTTTGGTTACTATTTTGTAGTATTTTGGTTTGTCTACTTCAAAATGTCATGTTTAAATCACTGTGTTATGTTCTTTGTAACTCTTTGTGAAATTTACAAGCAATTTCTGAGTGAGAATTGTTTCTACACCAATATTTTTTTTTCAGTGTAAATCCTGATGACAAACAACCAGAGAAGCTCTGCTCTAATCAAACCTAAACAGCAACAGCAACATCAACATCAGCATAAACTCACCTCTCTCTCAACTCAATGATGCTGTCACTCAGCGTTTGCTAACGATGAAAGGCCTGTCAGTCATTGGCGACAGCTCTTCTCCTCCATTAACAAAGACGTTAACAGTCTGAGCGAATGATGGGCGTCCTTTGGAAAAAAAAACTCCATCAATCTCGGCGTCTCTAAAGCGCTGAGTTCAGGCCGGTCTTATGAAGCGAAACAGAAGTCAGGGAATCCTTCTTTGACACACGCTAGTAAAACCAAATTTAAATTGTAAATTTATTCTGCCCATAAACCTTGACTCAGTGCCTTTTTAGAGCATCTTTCTGTGATAGATTATCCTAGAGAATATGCAGGGGTTAAACACAACACAAGGATGCTACAAAATAAAAAGCCGTTTTTCATGGCCACAGGCTGACTTTAGTGCCACTCTTGTTATCGGCGTTAAAAGTGATTTGCAGCACCGTATGCGGCAAGGAATCAAAACTTAATTTAGGCTGATAAAGATGCTATTTCAGAGCCAGATAAAGTGCTGCATCATGGACACGCAGGTTTCAGGTCTCCGCTGATCGTCAGATTTACAGGCCTGTTTTTTTCTGCCCCATAAACGGCAAGTCTCCTTGCCAGGCGACACTGGGAAATCTTAATGGATTCATTTGTCAAGAAGGCCTTCCGCTTATTTACAGTCCACCTTCATTACAGCGTTTCTCCTGTAAAACCAAAAAAATCCACCGGTCAAGATATCGATTTACCTGCTCATCGCCACAGTGAGTCACTGCGCAAAAACGGACGGAGCCCATTAACACGCAAAATATACTAGCTGTCTCACCTCGCCATTACTGTAATCATGAGAAGTAATCTTGGTGTAATTTACATAATTGGAGCATTTAAAAGTTGCTAAATAACACCGCAGAGCCACGTCTGGAGGGACAAAATGAGCCACAACATTATACAATATAAAACAATATGTCAAATTCCTTCATTATGTTTTGCTCAGTTTCTCAAATTTTTACGAGGTTTAGGCTAAATGCCAATGGAACGGGAGAACATTCCAGAATCAGTCGTCCTTTAGGGTTTGTATCTAAAACACACTCTCATTTCCGATTCAAACATGATCTACACCGCATAAAATACAAAAACCTATAAAGGAATAGTTCAGCAGTGAATGGGTGCCGTCAGAATGAGAGTCCAAACGGCTGATAAAAACATCACAATAATCCACAAGTAATCCACAGCACTCCAGTCCATCAGTTAACATCTGGAGAAGACAAAAGCTTAATCACATTCAGCATTAAGACGTGCAGAGCATCCATTGCTGAGACACTGATGCAATGCTACATTTCTCCAAACCTGATGAAGAAACAAACTCATCCTAATCTCGGATGGCCTGAGGGGGAGCACATTTTCTGCCAATTCTCATTTTTTAGTGAAATAAATTTCTGGACGCTTCCGTTAACCCTAAAACACAACCAGTGCGGACTATTCCTTCATATTAACATGGTACACTGTTCTCTATTTCACAGGCGTTTCTTTGAGTGTAGCCTACTGTATGTGTGTGAGAGCTCAGGTGTGTCTCCTGTCAGATGTCACAAACCTGGTGGCGAGTGATTCAGCAGCGGATCAAAGCCGCAGCATAGCCGTAAAAACGCCAGTAAAAAGGTCAGTCCTGACGGAGCTCAGCGCCAGACCCCACGCACCAGCGAAAGGCTGTTTTCACTTAGGATTATTTTCATGGAGAAACAAACTGCTGTTGTGGCCCAAACGCACCTCCACATACAGTATTAACTCACGACTAACAATCCAAACACATCTCAGTGTGGCATTACTCTGATTGTTCAACAACAAAGTGAAAACTTCTCTGAACTAATTCAGCATATTATAAAAATAATCAGTGCTATAGCAATCATTATATATGCTATAAATTACCATTGTGCTATATTAATAAACTTTTTGCCTTGTCTAAAAACTAAACTGCTAAAATAACACTGAATCAAAATCGGCCCTATTTACTGTATTAATACATGTTTCTAGACAATCAGTGCACATTACAAATTAAAAAAACATTGTGTTTTTTGTTTTAGAGTCTCTATTCATATAGAGACGCTTTACACCATCCAATCAGTTCCTGATGGGTAAAATCAAGTGTATTTTAAAATACATCACATTAGGGAAAGCAAAACAGGTTGCATTTTATTTTATCTTTAAAATGTTCTTTTTGGCAACTGTGTTTTAATGAGTCGAGTTCACTAAAATGATGCAGTGCCATATGGGATCCGCCGCCGGATTGTTTGGAAAAGGCCTCATTTTCCCTCCTTTGGGTAAAACCTTTGAATACTGTTATTTTCTATTGAAATTGGACACTTTTTCAGGTTATAATCAATACTTATTCAACACCTCACTTTTCAAACGGGCCAAATCGCCCCTGCAAATCATCATGGCTTGAATTTTATGATTATTGAAATCGACACTCACAGAACCCTTACCAAAAAGTAGTATACTTCAAGTTTATTTTAGTAAGTATACTTAAGTAAAGTTCAAGTATATTTTTAAGTATACTTTATGTAGTAAGTATACAAATATCAGTGTACTAGAAGTATACTTGTAAGTGTACTATTTCAATACTCCTTGTATAACAATGAAAACATGGATTCTAGGAGCACAATTATAGCTGAAATATATTTAGACTTTTTCTAAGTGTAAGTCAAGTATACTTAAATGTCATTTTAAGTATATTTCTGAGAAGTACATAAAGCCCATTTCTGAGAAGTACATAAAAAGTAGACTAAAAGTATACTTTCCAATTTTTAGTTTAAAAGAAGTATACTAATAGCACACTTGAATAAACTTCTTTTTCGTAAGGGAACTGGAGCAGCTCCTTTAAATGATCTCATCAATCATCTGTTTCCAGGTCACCTGTGGAGCACCAGACACCTGTGGGAGGAGCAGAGAGGACGACAGCATCCAAAACAACCTACAGCCAAACAAGGACACGCTGCTGGAAGGGTTACGTGCTTCTGTGACATCAGTATAGTCTGTTATGAATCAAACCATAAAATATAATTTATGCTTAAGCATTGAGGTCTTATAAAAAATGATCGTAATTTCAATGGTAAAAGATAAAAAATGCTAAGGTAAAAACCTGTTAACCGGTTAACAGAAAGTTCATTTACTCTACGCTGGAAAAGAATTTCCTCATATCAACTTAAAAATGTAAGTTCAGTTGCTGCCTAAATTTTTTTTAAGTAATCAAATTGGCTGTACAAGTCATTTCAATAAAAAAAAAAGAGCTGAATCTTGTATAACTTAAAAAAAATTAAGTTGTGAATTAATTTAATTAAAGTAATGAAAAAACATTTTACCATGACTTACTAATCACATGATTTTTTTTTTTTACAGTCTTATACAGAGAAGAACTGTAATAGATCTATCAGGACATTTTGTGTAATTTTACAGTAAAATGCTGTCAGTTTGTGGAGGCAACAAAAGGACAAACCATCTTATAATGTACAGTAAAAATAATTTAAATGTTTTTTTCCTGATCATTTATGCACATTAGTGTTTTATGTTATCTTATGTTGTTAAATGAATTTTTATTGCACTATTTTAGTGTCATGTGTGTTACCATGATGGTGTTTTGTATTTGTGTGCACCTTCTATCTAGTATTTACTTCAGAATGTGGAAGCACTGCTTGAGATGAGCTTTGATTCACCATAAGACTTTCTATTGACCCTCTTTTTAACAGTAAAGTTCTGTCAATCGCATTTGCAGATTTTTACCTACATTTTTAAATTGTTTTTTAAAAAACACACAAAAAAATCAAAATAAAATAAACTGAAATTACATAAATATAAAAAGCTTACACTTCAGTTTAACATAGTAAAATTGTAATTTAAATACATTTAAATAAAATAAAATAAAAAATAAATATACTGTAAATAAAATTAATAAAAACAATATAGAAATATATTTTGAAGGGGAGTGTGGAGCGGCGGGCCGCAAAGATGGATGCGGTCGAGGCGCTGGGCTTTACTGTCCTTGGGGAGGTGGATGGCACCAGCTGATGGGGTCACTGTGTCCACCTTGCAAAAGTGTGTCAAGGACAGTAAGCAGGGAACTAGCGCTGAATTTGTCATGCTGACTTCAAAATGCAACGAGTGAAGATCACAGATCAGAGCAAAACAACCAATCAAGAACCTGATGCTCGGGAGATGGGATGATCTCAGTCATCTTTCAGTGTTTCCAAAGGCAATGTTTCCACCCAATGTTGTGCGAAAAATATGCATTTGCATGAAACGTGCAAATAAAGCATTGTTTCCATCTCGTGTGTTCAAGAGAACAAAAGCACCCCTTCCTGGGAAATTGGTGCAAAATATCAGAAATAAAAATGGAACTTGCTGCAAGGCAATGTAGCTCTTTGCACATGCAGATCAATGCAATAACAAACGCTGTTGTGTTATCTTGCATTTGGATGCGTGATGTTTGGGTATGCAATCATAGGAGAAAGTAAGGGAAAGTAATTATACTAAATTGTTTTAATGACAGATTTTGGCTCAGGCAGAATGGTCCATTATCGATAGTCCAATCACATGATCTGTTGAGGCTTTTGTTGGGCATCCAGGAATTTATTCAGTAAGTGTGTTTCCATTGTAGTTTATGGGCATGTTTTCTTATTAAAAAAAATAAATTAATATCCACCTCAATTGAGTGCATACATTATTATGCACATCTTGGCATTTTCATCCAGTGTTTTTTATGCAATATCTCAAAATTTGCATAAAAATATGTAGATGGAAACATCGCTATTGAATTATGTTTCTTCTACAGTTTCTGTGGAGAAAAAAAACAGACACAAGTGAGTCAATATCACTCTTAAAAATAGAGGTTCTTCATTGCCATTTTTCATTGGAAACTTTTCATTCCACAAAAGGATTTTTAGAGTGGAAAAAGGTTCTTCAGATTATTGAAAAGTGTTCTTCAAACTACAAAAAAAAAATGGTTCTTTGGAGAACTGTTCACTGAAAGGTTCTTTGTGGAACCAAAACCAAATATTGTTCTTCTACAGTCTTACAAATAAAGGTTCTTTACTAGCATTGATGGTGAACATTTTTGAAGAACATTTATGGAAGCTTTTCATTGCAAAAAAAGCTTCTTTATAGTGGAAAACGGTTCTTTCGATTTTTCAAATGGTGTTTTAAGAGCTCTTCATTGAACCAAAATGAATCTATGGCATCGCTGCGAAAACTGTTCATTTTTAAGCATGGATGTTAAAGGTTCCTCATGGAACCATCGATGCCAATAACAAACCTTTATATTTTAGAGCTAAGTTGTAAGAGCTATAAAATGAACATGCACAGTAGAAACATCTTCAGCAAACATCTCCATTTGCTCATTTGAAACAACTGGTGATCATTCTGTCCTTTCCAATCACTGCTAACAGGACTGTACGTAAAGCCCATCACAAATATCTTTTCTGACACGTCTTACCTGCGACTCTGGCCATGATGGAGCGCAGACACTGCAGGATTATGGGTAAAAATCCATTACTCAGTTGGAGGTGCAGATTCACAGTGAAGGCAATTAATCAGTCCTCCATAAGCATGTCACATTAACCAACCCAAGACTGCTGACTTTCAATTGTGCATTCGACTTGACACGAATATATGAACACTAGTAGAGATAACCACATTGCAAGTGGCGTGCACATGACGCAGGTGTTTGTACGGTCGCAGATCTTCGGTGCCGTTACAAAAGCCACCTTCGGTCAGCCAGATGTCCGCCTGTACAGAAACAAGGAGGTCACACGTGTCCTTAACCTTAAGTGGAGCTCTAAAAGGTATTGATGGTTTAAAAGGTTTTGAGAAGGTGATCAATATGGATATTCATTCAGTGGGTCATTAGAGCGTCCCTGCAGTCATATTACAGCTCTTAAAGAACACACAGCGCTGTTATTATAGGAGAGCAGACGTATAATACGGCAGTAAAACCTCTGGATGCGAGCGCAGGCCTTTGTTTAAGGTTGGCAGATTTCTCTGCGGGAGAATAAGCCGTGCTGATTGCAATCAGCCAAAGATCTGAATGAAAGGTGATTGCTTATTTATTTCTGTGTGCAGTTTTTGGAAGCATGTGCATGTCCGAAATGTTCGTTTTCCCGCTCTGGACAGCAAATGCAATGGTGCTGACTTTCATCCATGAATACTGTCATTTTTGGGATCTTTATGACATGCATGCGTGAGGTTTCATCTGAGAAATGACATTCGTGCATCAGCAGCGTCAGCGCGACACGCTCCCAACAAAAGCCACATTTGGAGCGCTTTGGCATGACTGATGAGCCAATCATGTACAGATTGTTCATCTGTTAATTGTTAATTGCACATGCCTGATTCAGGACTATCTGTAGATGTGAGGACAGCACAGTCATGTGTCATCAAATCAACAAAAGAAGACATGAAATAATCGACATGAAATCAACTCCGAGACGCCCAATCACAACACATCTTCTGAATTTATAATCTGAAACTCCTAATTTGGTGTCAAAAATGAGTGGCCTTTTAAAAATGCTCGTAAATCTCTTGTTATGCTATATTATCACCAAATATTGAATGCAATTTTTAGTCATCATGTTTTCTTTCCATTAGCACAGGGTTTTGCTTTGGCTCAAAAACTGAGGTGCATGAGCTCAGATCCATGAGGCCTACGATCAATCGATTCCAAAAAGAAATACAAAACCTGTGCTAATTGAAAGAAAACAAGATGACTAAAATATAATCATCTTTTTGTAGGCCAGTCATTTTTGATTGGGAACACACAAGTGTTACAAGGTGGGAAAAAAATCCCAAAAAATGTAACGGAATGATATATTGTAGAAACTTAATTTGCTGTAAAGTTGCTTTGCAACGATTTGTATCGTGAAAAGCGCTGTACAAATAAACTTGAATTGAATTGAATGATTCTGTGGATGTTAAATGTCCTCCATGGAACAAAAAAATGCTAATTAAGAACTTTTATTTGTAAGAGTGATGTTGACGCATTTATGTCTGTTTTTACTTCTCCACAGGAATTGTACGGAAAACATCATTCAATATCTACAGTTCCATGTAATTTCATGCAAATTTTTGGATATTCAATTTATCAAAGTTGGGGAAACATTATTTACAATTACATTTAGTCATTTAACAGATGCTTTTATTCAAAGCGACTTACAAATGAGGACAATAGATGCAATCAAAATCAACAAAAGAGCAATGACATGTAAGTGCTATAACATGTCTGAGTTAGCTTAATGCAGTACACGTAGCAAGTTTTTTTTAAATTATATAATAAATAAAAAGAAAACAGATAGAATAGAGCAAGCTAGTTAGAGGCCTTTTTTGCTTTTGTTAATTGTATAATAAATAAAAAGAAAACAAATAGATAGAATACAAAAAGATTAGAGAAGCTAGTATTGTTGTTGTTGTTTTTTTTAAGAAAACAAGCAGTTAGTAAATGAATAAAAAGCACTTTTTTTAAAGAATAGAATTAGAATAGAGAGTGCTAGAGTTAGAGGGTCAAATGAAGATGGAAGAGATGTGTTTTTAGCCGATTCTTGAAGATGCTGGGATTGATTTTGGCAGGTCATTCCACCAGGAGGGAACATTTAATTTAAAAAAGTTTAGTTTAAAAGTATTTGTGGATCATTTTGGCAATCTTTGCCCAGATCAATGAGGCCTGTGATCAATCAGTTTCAAAAAGAAAAACTAAACCCGTGCTAACTGAAAGAAAACAAGTTGACAAATAATGTTAACGGTAAGTTTTAGTTTTGGGGAAAAAGAAAGTCCTCTCCGGGTCAAAATGACCAGAACACAACATGAGGTGTAAAAACCTTCTGATATAAAGACTTCTGCTGAAATGCACATCAGTTCTGCAGACAAAAAAAGTGTCTACCTATGAATTAATTTTCTCAAATCCCAAATATTATTACTTTTTAATGGTTGAGTTTGATCAAATAGTGAGGGAAAGCAGTCAACAAGTGTTCAGCACACGTGAACTCCTCAAATAAACATGATTTCCATTTGAGTTCTCTTGACTTTAGAATTATTATTATAACATGTGGAGACTATGAGTAGACGTGTCCAAACTTTTGACTAATGAAGGTTCTTTATTGGCATCGATGGTGCCATGAAGAACCTTTAACATCCATGGAAGCACTAAAGGTTCTTTACAGTGGAAAAGGGTTTTTGGATGCTCTTCACGGTAAGAAAAAATGGTTCCTTTAAGAACTTTTGACTGAAAGGTAATTTTGGGAACACAGAATGATTCTTTTATGGAATCATCATTATGAAAACCCCCTTTTGGAACCTTTATTTTGAAGTTTTCTGTGGCATTGCTGCAAAAAAACAAAACAAAACAACTTTTGAGACCTTTAAGGCTGTCCCAGTCCCAGACACTTTCTGTGCTGAGTGTGGATGAAAAATGGATTCAAACACACTAAAATGTGCCAAGCAGAACATAGAGATACTCAAATGAATCAAATTATACCTAAATACGTCATAAATGAACAGAGAAGGGACAGATGACGCGTATACCTTTGTAAATGGAGTCCAGACTCCTGATCACAAGCTGCAGAGACACCAGCGTTCTCCGTTTGCCTTTCATCTCGCTGCTTCTCTGTGCAACCTGAACCAGCTCTTTTAGTTCGGTGTGCGTTTCAATATTGTCAAGCTGTGACATTACAAGGAGAGGGATATTTGTAGATCTGAGGTTTGAGTAACTAAAGAGGAAAGCAAATCCCACCTTATGATTAACGAGCAGGATGTCAGGACATTCTCCTAATGATGATTTATGGAGATTTCTGAAGAATGCCATCGCTCTGTCATCCAGAGATCTGTCTTCAAACACAGTGTTTGAAATGCGTACAGACAAATTATGCATGAATACAGTTGCGTTTCAATGCACCACATCTATGATTATGTTAGTGAGGCTGTTAACCTTGATTTCCATTCCATCATTCTGAACACAAACGTCTTGAAATAATAAACCGATTGTGAAAAATGGCATTCTGGCAGATGGCCTTATAGAACTTTAGAACATTTTACGGCCAACAGTTAAAAGAAAATCATCCTTATAATTTTTTTTTTTCTGTAAACAAGTAAAACAAGATACATTTATGTGAGAAGTTAAATTGTGTAAAATAATCTAAAAAAAAAAAAAAATTTTTTTTTTCAGAGAATATATCTTGAAGTTTATTTTGGGACAATATGCAAATAGGATAGAAAAAATCTACTTAATTTTAAATCAAATTAAAAGACTGATAAATATTGATAGTAGACCTAAGAGCAGAGCTGAAGCGGCGCGGAAACTGTTCTCATGCAGAGCGGGAACAGCGCATGCTCAAATGAATGCGTTAAATCGTCAGCCCTATATGTTTACACTACCAGTCAAAAGTTTTTTTTAACAGTAAGATTTGTAATGTTTTTTAAAGAAGTCTCTTCTGCTCACCAACCCTGCATTTATTTGATCCAAAATACTGCAAAATCAGTAATATTGTGAAATATTTTTACTATTTAAAATAACTGCTTTCTATGTGAATATCTGTTAAACTGTAATTTATTTCTGTGATGCGCAGCTGTATTTTCAGCATCATTACTCCAGTCTTCAGTGTTCTTCAGAAATCATTCTAATATGCTGATTTGCTGCTCAAGAAACATTTATTATTATTATTATTATTATTATGTTGAAAACAGCTGAGTATAATTTTTTCAGGTTTCTTTGATGAATAGAAAGTTTAGAAGAACAGCATTTATCTGAAATGGAAATCTTTTGTATCATGAAAAATAAAAAACAATAAAAAAATTAACAATTATACTGACTCCAAGCGTTTGAATGGTAGAGTGTATAAGGTTACAAAAGCTTTTTATTTCAGATAAATTCTGATCTTTGGATCTTTCTATTTATCAAAGAATCCTGAAAAAAATTTACTCAAGTGTTTTAAATATTAATAATAATAATAATAAATGTTTTTGAGCAGCAAATCAGCATATTAGAATGATTTCTGAAGGATCATGTGACTCTGAAGACTGAAGTAATGATGCTGAAAATACAGCTTTGATCACAGTAATAAATTACAGTTTAACAGATATTCAAATAGAAAGCAGTTATTTTAAATAGTAAAAATATTTCACAATATTACTGCTTTTGCTGTATTTCTGATCAAATAAATGCAGTCTTGGTGAGCAGAAGAAAATTCTTTAAAATACATTAAACATCTTACTGTTCAAAAACTTTTGACTGGTAGTAAATATATATACTGTATATATATATATATATATATATATGGATTATTTACTCCATGAATCACTATATAAAACAATAAAAGAACAAATGTTCTGAAATAATGAAACATGGCATCCAGATCTTACGGATGTTCAGGGTCCTACAAGTTATAACAACACAAACACAGCAGCACAAAGAGGAAACCAGACAAGACATGCTTTAAGCAATCAATAAGCAGAGCCTCTGTAAGCATCGCTCTCTTTCCCAGCGCTCCCGACCTGATCATGTGCCGCTCCTGAAGTAAGGACGGGATTATTTTCAAGTAACCCTAGACCGCCGCCCATCAGCCTCCATCTGATAACGCGGGACGTTTCTCAGGGAAGTGACCTGAGGGCAGCAGACCTGATGCATTTCAACACGCTCTCCTCATCAGTGTACCTGCCATGAGATCTCATGCACACGCACACGTGTCTGGATCAGGAGCTTTACTGCTCAAGGTGGACACGGTTACTCCATGAGTATGATTTACAGCACTGTGAGCTACAGATGATGAGATTCACTGCAATGGAAAAAAAAACGGGGGTGAGATTTTCTTTGAAACCTTTTACTCAAATCAGAATTTCAAAAATAATTACAAAGAAACTGTTACAAAGTAGCACATTGAATTAAGCGTGAAATTCTGAAGTGGAAAAACAGAAATAGTATTGTAGAATGTACTCCAATAATCTCTTAATAAATTAAAATACTTTTTTTTATGGTGTCTGTAAGAGAGAAGACTATAAAGCCTGTTTCCACCACAGAACAAAAATAACTTTTATGCAAAACTATATAAAAGTATATTTAAACTGTAAATATTTATACATCATGGTAGTATTCATCCTATTTTATGATAATATGCTATTATGAAATTTTATGAGTGTAGTATTTTTACAGGAAAAATTACTATTACAGTAATAGTTATGTTAAATAATAAATCATTTAAAAATGAAAAATATTTATGGTCCTAAAAATGCTTCATTTTCTTCTCTCTCTCTCTCTGCTGGTCAAAAGTTTGGGATAATTAAGATTTTTTTTGAAGTTTTGAAGTTTTTTATTAATTTTTTTAATTTCTTCTGCTCACAGTAAACAGTATATATATATATATATATATATAT
>NW_015649227.1:421184-427698 GCF_001515625.1 Sinocyclocheilus rhinocerous | reverse complement strand
AGAGAGAGTGATAGATAGATAGATAGATAGATTATATATATATATATATAATTAAATATATAATAATTTAGAAATATCAGATGCATTTAAATAGAAAGATTTTTGAGATCATGAGAAATTTAAATGAAGTCAAATATCTGGTACAATGAATACTTCCATGATGTATAAATACTAATAATATATTTGCTTTTTTCACAATTTGAGGTGAAATTATTTTGTGTTTCATTTCCATGAAAATAATCAAAAAACTGAATGGCCATAAATTTAGTCTTCATATTATTTTAATGTCAAATATTCTCTTGATGTTAAAGAGTAATCTGACCCGGACGTGTCCTCGACAGGTTTGGTGAGATTCACACAAAGCCAGCAGTGACCTGTTTATCTCATTAAGAGATGTTCGCTAAAGGGCAACTAAATGCAAAGCAAGCAGGAAAAATTAAAATCAAAACTATTCTCCCCTTGAACCGTCTCCAGAGAGTCTCATATCCTCCAGACATCAGTCAAAGAGAACAGCAGCAAATTAACAGCACGTTCCTCGCATACAAACCTGCAAAACACACACAAATGTCTACGAATAACTTGAAGGATGAAGGATGAATGTCAGGCCTTGAAAACAGCAGCTCATTTAAAAAATGTGTAAACAAGAGCAACAACAAGCAGGAAAAAATCATGCCGTCCCGGAAACCTATTTTCACTAAAGCAAAAGCCAAATGATTGAGATAAAGTACTGCAGTAAATACCCAATAAAACTCACCCAGAGACCAGCTAATGTAGATTACAGAAAGTGTTTTCTTACCAACAGAAACAGCAGGAATCGATGTCTGCCGATCGCCCAAGGAGCTGCCAGACAGACACGAGACCACAAAAACAAAAGAGTCGCTAATGCTGCTTTTGTTCTCTGTGAAGCCAGACTCTCCTCTGAACCTCCTGCTGAGAGCGGGTGGAACCGCGGGGACGGGGGGTTCGAGCACGCTCCTCAGACCCGGCCCGGGATGGGAGATATCAGGCACCCCTGTGCTGTTTCTGCCCCGGGTGACGGCAGCGCTCCTGGGGTTTCTTTAGGACCCACAGCTACCCTTTTACCCCACCAGTAAAGAACAACCGCCTGCAATGACAAAACACATTGTAAAAAGCTTGTTAATGTGTTTACAAGTTCAATATGTCTACTTATTAAAAATGACTGTTTTCAAACAGGTTTCTGGGTTTTCTTCCTATTGTCAATCAAACTGATAGTCCCGCCCCAAACTCAAATGATAGGTTGATTCAGAAGTTGACATGTTGAGCCGTTCAAACAAACACATCAGTTGCTGCATCTTCATAAACTGAAGCAAATATACACCAAATGCACATTTATTACTCATGATTTTGCAGATAATCACTCGCAGTGTTTAGCGACCCTTTTACCCCAAACTCAACCCACCAGTAAAGAACAACTGCAAAGTTTTCTTACAAATGACTAAACATAACATTAAATGCTCGTTCAATAATGGGCTGCATTAGTGATACATATTGAAAAACAATGACTGTTTTCAAACAGGTTTCCAGGTGCACACACACCTGATGCACATTTTATATTAAACATTTTGTAGATGTAGAGTTTAAAAACCTTGTTGCATT
Organism: Sinocyclocheilus rhinocerous; assembly: GCF_001515625.1. Classification (NCBI taxonomy): domain Eukaryota; kingdom Metazoa; phylum Chordata; class Actinopteri; order Cypriniformes; family Cyprinidae; genus Sinocyclocheilus; species Sinocyclocheilus rhinocerous. The sequence goes on along the minus strand of NW_015649227.1, from coordinate 426,081 downwards.
TTACATAGAAAGGGTACATCGCCATCTTGGTTCAACTAAAGTGATTTCAACGCAATTGACGTCATAATTACCACTTCATAACTCATAAACACAAACTTCCCAGGAGGACCTGAATGCATCAAATATCCTGGAAGCGTCACAGTGTTTCACTCTTCAGGAATCAATCTACCAATGACTGACTTACAGTGATTCTGAACATAAAACTGACACAACACAAACTATCAGAACATCTAAAACATCTCACACAACTGAAGACTTTCAAGCTGTTGTGCTGAGCCAAATATTAGCATGAAATCACACTCACACACAATCAAAGGGGAATCTTCATCTCGCTGAGCTGGTTACTGCAGTACACAATCATTCCAGATGAAACGGCGAAGTACTGTATATAACATGCGAAACACAGGAGCACTGATGCCTTCTGGGACTGAACAGAAGATGACACTGAGTTAGAGGTTCGTCTTTCTGTACAAAACCAGAGTTTACCAAGCAATATATACAGTATAGGACTATATATATATATATATGTGTGTATGTGTATATAACCGGTAACTCATCTTTCTGTAGTCATTAAAAGCACAGAGTCATTTGCTTGTGAATCAGGCTACACTGGCCACAATGTATTGTTTGATTCACTAAAAAGAACCGGCTTATATGAGTCATTTGTTCGTGAATCAGGCTGCCCTGGTCACACTGTTTTGATTGACTAAAAAAGAACAAGCTAGTAAGAATCATGTGTGGGTGAATCGATCTACGCTGCTCTTTCCTATGAAAACAACAATAACAATGATAATAACACTGTATTTTAATACTTCAAGCTTTTACAAATGCTTCAAACTAGACTAGACTAGTTTTACATGTTACAATAAATACATGTAACAAGGACACATTCAAATAAAGTGTGACCGAAACTAAATGTTTTTGATACAGATATTTACTCAGTACAAAGCTTGATCACAAAAAGGCGTGTAGAAATATTGTACTATACTAGATAATATACAGTGCCAGTTCAGTCTGATAATGTATTTTATTTACTTATTTTTTATTTATTTTATTTACTTTTTTGGTGGTGAAATGCAAATTAAAATAAAGAAAATGTCTCCAATTTTTGCACAGTTTGAACATGTAGCAGATAAATGTGTTAGTTTTTGTATCTTCTGTTATTATTCTCCGTATCTGTAAGCTTTTGAATGATTTTCTATAACTGTAGAAGACAGAGCTTCTCTAAGCCTGCAAAAGGAAAAGCTACTTGAGTGATTAAATGCGGGTGGAGGGACGGAGAGTTGATTATATTTTTACAAAAATGTTTATTTCAGTCATGCATCATTAAATGCAACCACTAACAGCACTGGGATTTTTATCCACAACTCAGATGGAAACAATTGTAGCCGTGTATGATGGTGGACTCCATCAATAAACAGCGCACAGACTCGTACCCCTGCTGTTCTCAGTCCATAATTATTACTGTTCAGATGGAAACAGAGAAACTGTACAAAAGATTTTTCCCATCTAACTACAGTGACCTAGTTTCAGTCAAAACACAGAAACCGAGGGTCTGACAATACAAGTATTTCACTATATATTTGGACTCATTTCCAGCAAAGTGCAATTAAAAATGAGCCTCCATGGCTGTAATGGAGAGCAACTCAATCCTGTGATGTGGAACGACTCCTCGCTGTCCCACACCTCTCGGTGACGACGGGCAGAAGTCATTGTGTAGCTACAATGCAAATATTGTTCATCTCGGTTTCATTGACATTGTTGCTGCACTTAAGAGCCGACATTCGATCTCCTGCGAAGCAGAAGGGTTCAACCTCGTCCAGAGGGGCGCGTCACTGCACTTCCAGAATTACAGAGAGCACGGCCCCGGGGTGAGTTAGATTGGGTTCCTTTACCCAGAGGTGTTAAATTCAAACCCGCATTTATTACAGTGAAAAACACTTTTCTTTTGACATCTGCTCACTTAACGTTAATTATAGCGCCCCTCCTTCACACTGCTATTATGAGGCTTTAAATTCCCAATTCCAGCAGTCGACTGAGCAGACGTGAACAATAGATGTGTTTCTTTTGGAGACATAAGTGTGGTGAGGTGTATGGAATGATAGGAAGGTTAAAAAAACGTGAATGTTAACACGAACAACACGTCGATGGTGCGTAATCGATGCGCAAACAAGTCAAGTCACCTTTATTTATATAGCGCTTTATGCAATACTGATTGTGTCAAAGCAGCTTTACAGTGTTAAACAGGAAAATAGTTTGTCAATAATGCAAGACAATAACAGAGTAATTTTTCCAGCTCAAGTCAGTTCATTGATGATTCAGTGCTGTCATCATCCAGTTCAGCTCTCTTCCAATAGTGTCTGTGCAATCAGTCAAGTGTCCCCATCTAAGCAAGCCAAAGGCGACAGCGGCAAGGAACCAAAACTCCATCGGTGACAGAAATGGAGAAAAAACCTTGGGAGAAACCAGACTCAGTTCTCCTCTGGCCAGACGAAACCAGCATGGCGTGGTTTAAATCCAGGCTGCAACACAAGTCAGACTGAGCAGAGGACTGGTTCTAGTGGTCTTGTGCCGCTAGTTGACGTGGTCTCCGCTGACATTCAGGGCTGTAGAGGTCGTCTCTAGGTGCTAATCCACCATCTGATCTGGATACAGACTGGATCCGTATGGCTACGGTGACCTCGGAATAAGAATGAAAGAGACTAATATTAGCATAGACGCCATTCTTCTTGCGATGTAGCGAGTACATCGGGTGTTATGGGAAGTGTTCCCGTTACACGTGTAAACAACGCACAAACAACACGTTGACAACACGCAAACAACATGTAAACTAAACACAAACAATGAGTTTACAATGCGCAAAAAATGCAAACAACACATTTACAATGTGCAAACAATATGTAAAAAAAGTGGAAACAACGTGCAAACTTCTTGCAAATGCATAAACAACAGGCAAACGACATCTTAACTAGGCACAAACAACAAACTACGCACAAACAACGCGTTGACAATGCACAACAATGCAAAAACACTCAAACAACATGTAAACAATGCATAATGTGCTAACAACACATTGACGTGTAAACAACATGTTGACAATGTGCAAACAACACGTAAATAACACACAAACAACTCATAAACAATGCACAAACAATGTGCTAACAACACACTGACAACGTGTAAACATGTTGACAATGCAATGTGCAAACAACAAGTAAACAACGCACAAATAACATGTTGACAAAGCACAAACAATGCACAAACACATAAACAACACAAACAACATGTAAACAATGCGCAAACAACACCTTGACCATGCGTACACAATGCATAGTTGATGTGTTGTTTACGTGTTAAAATTAGCACTTTTTTGACCTTTCTGGCTTTCCATAGAGGTAGGGAACTGTAAAAATTGATAGTGTTTCAGTAGTCATTGAGAAAATTGTCAAACTCTCCAAAAAATAACTCAGAAAAAGAGATTCACAAAACACTAAGAAAAGAGCGACTGTGATTTGAGTCTGCTGGAGTTTGAATCACGTCGCAATTTAGATCGACTGCTCAGACGCGTTTCTGGGACGATTATCATCAGTGGCGTTTACTGAAGCACAGTGTGTGCGTCATCCTGCAGCGTTTATCCTTGAATTATTGGTGTTGTTGAGGAGAGTAAAGTGCTGTTACTTTACTAAAAGATCAGATGCATCATTTTCACCTGCTGGAGCATAACACAGGTGAAAAAATCCCACAGACGCATACTGAAGAAGCAACAAACTACGCACAAACAACGCGTTGACAATGCACAACAATGCAAAAACACTCAAACAACATGTAAACAATGCATAATGTGCTAACAACACATTGACGTGTAAACAACATGTTGACAATGTGCAAACAACACGTAAATAACACACAAACAACTCATAAACAATGCACAAACAATGTGCTAACAACACACTGACAACGTGTAAACATGTTGACAATGCAATGTGCAAACAACAAGTAAACAACGCACAAATAACATGTTGACAAAGCACAAACAATGCACAAACACATAAACAACACAAACAACATGTAAACAATGCGCAAACAACACCTTGACCATGCGTACACAATGCATAGTTGATGTGTTGTTTACGTGTTAAAATTAGCACTTTTTTGACCTTTCTGGCTTTCCATAGAGGTAGGGAACTGTAAAAATTGATAGTGTTTCAGTAGTCATTGAGAAAATTGTCAAACTCTCCAAAAAATAACTCAGAAAAAGAGATTCACAAAACACTAAGAAAAGAGCGACTGTGATTTGAGTCTGCTGGAGTTTGAATCACGTCGCAATTTAGATCGACTGCTCAGACGCGTTTCTGGGACGATTATCATCAGTGGCGTTTACTGAAGCACAGTGTGTGCGTCATCCTGCAGCGTTTATCCTTGAATTATTGGTGTTGTTGAGGAGAGTAAAGTGCTGTTACTTTACTAAAAGATCAGATGCATCATTTTCACCTGCTGGAGCATAACACAGGTGAAAAAATCCCACAGACGCATACTGAAGAAGCAAACTGAGCCAGAAGACCACAGAGGTCCACCCAAAACACCCTAGCAACCACCCATAACGCCCTAGCAACCACCAAGCAACTGTTCAGCAACGCGCTGGTATTTTTGCACAGGGTAGCACTACCCACATTATCCTTAGAAAAATATACAAATCTTGTTACTACATTGTTACATTTTAGAATTTCACTTGTGTCTAGTTAAATATTCTTATTCTATTCTCTCACTGTCAGGGTTCTGTCACTTCGGTCTAGTGTAATTCATGGTTTTGTGACAAAGCCCTGACACTCCCGTCGTGTCGTTGTTTTCATGTGAGCGCGCGGCTTCGAGAGTGCTCGAGCCGTGCGCTCTCGTCTGC
>NW_015649227.1:412158-420745 GCF_001515625.1 Sinocyclocheilus rhinocerous | reverse complement strand
CTCATTTGCTCTCTATTTATTGTCCTTGTGTTTGCAGTCCTGTGCCAGTTCGTCGTTGAATTTTGTCGGTCGTGTGCCTTGTCCTGCCATCCAGTCAAGTTGCCAGCTGTTTTTTCCCCTATGGGGTAGTTTTTGTTTGTTTTGTTTTGTTTCTGCCTTTAATAAAGCCCCTATCTTCCTGCAATATTGAGTCCTCGCTCCATCCTTCATCCCCAACCCTGACACTCACTCTCCTCCTAATATGAGTTTATATAGTTTTTTGGATTGGTTTTGATGTTCATTATTCAGCCAGTGCGAGTTTTTATCTTGCGTCCTCATCCAGAGCTTCAGTCTCAGGAATTTCCAGATGGAATCAGTGTAACTGACGTGGAGCAAAAGCTGATTTGGCGTCTCCAGGGAGGAGAGCTTGAGGCCGGAGGTTATAGTCTGGTTTTAAACGGGTCTTATGAAGTGGAGGAGGGGGTTTGGAGAATAACCCTCAGGTGAGATCTATGGGGAACGACTGAAGCTTCAGAAGCCGCAGAAAGGGAAACATACACTAGTGTTCAAAAGTTTGGGATCAGCAAGATTTTTAATGTTTTTTTTTTTTAAGTAGTCTCTTCTGCTCCCCAAGGCTGCATTTATTTGATCAAAAATACTGTAAAAATAAAATAAATGCAGCCTTGGTGAGCAGAAGAGACTCTTTCAAAAACATAAAAAAATCTTGAATTCAGTGTATGTCACGAGTGTGAACGCGCTGCACTGATCCAGAGATCTCCATGAATCATCCCGCTGGAGAACAGTAGCTGCGCTTCACCATAATTATGCGGCACTTCAAGAAGTGACGATTGTCGGTTCAATGGGATTTTTCTGATGATTCATTAGCTAAAGAACAAAACCGGCCTGAACCGGCACGTCCAGCTCGTTCTGTCGACACAGCCGCTGCGACTTGCCCTGTAAGTCATTTCATGTAATTTTGTGGTAATCCTAGAAGGCTGAACGGAGCATTTTTCTCTTGTGGTTAAAGGTGTAATGGTCCCATCAGTCTGAAAGCACTCAATTTTCATTCCATCTCTGAACACCTGGAGTGTCTTTGCGAAGGGCATCACTTGTGCGAACAAAGGGGAGTGTGTCAACAACCTTTCAGAGACGCCATATTTATATCTGTTTCAGAGCAACAAAGACATTTGGTGGTTTTCTGGAAGTTCTCGAGCTGAAGAATGATGTTTGAAAACCTTCAGACACGACACCTCTCAAAACTCCTGACAGGGTCACAGATACAAGAAGGAAACGCAATCATATAAACGCAGAGCATTACATACAGTATATTGCATTTATTATATTAGTAAATGTGTTATAGAGTGTCGTCCTAGTGTAATTTTCTGAGCAATGAATTACTATAATTTTTATACGATTTTTAAAAAGGTTTTAATACACGCACACATTTACACTTTTTTAAATATATACTTTAGATAAAACATATATTATACATTATATTTTATAAATAATATATTAATATAAAAATGGAAACACTTTACAAGGTCTCATTTGTTTCCATGAGTTAATAAATAAACTAACAATGAGCTAGTGTTCTGTTAGTTTCTTACTTTCTTTGAGATACTATTCCAGTTTCTAATTTGCATATATATATATATATATACACAAACAAATTAAAAACTGCAATAGTATCTCAACGAAACTAACAGAACACTAGCTCATATATATACTGTATATATATATATATATATAACTTTAACTAAAATATATACATTTTTTGTTACATTTTTAGTAATTTTGTTGTGTGTTTTTGTTATTTTTATTATTATTATTATTATTATATTTCTATATAGTTTTTATTATTTTTGTACCATTTCAGTAAAAAGTTAAACTAAATCAAATGAAAAACTTATGCCTTGGAAACTAGCAAAAATAAATAAAATAAGTTTTTAAATATTTATTTTATTTCAGTTTAAGTTTTATTTATTTTTTAAGTTTTTCTATTTATTTTGTTCAACTTTTCCTTAACTACAATAAGCCTGCAATGAGCGATATATTTTATTCACCATTGTTAATGTTAGTTAATAATCAAGACTTTGTAAAAGAGCATAATAGGACCCCTTTAAATATATATTTATTTTTATTCAATTATATATATATATATATATATATATATAGTAAAATAAAATACATAACTTACAAAAAATATATTTAAAAAGTATGTAACATATAATATACATATACACAGCATTCACAATAAAACACAGGAACATTAATTATAAAAGTAAACAGAGTCAATGTTGATTTCATGTTGATTTTAAGAGCATTTCTCGACTGCTGTGGTCTGAGTTAGTGTTGTGTTCCAGACAGCAGATGCATTTACTCTCACACAGAGGATGATGGGAAAACTATCGAGCGGCATTAACTGTGAGCTCATGACTGCATGTGAGCGAGGAGAGAATATGATGATGTTTACTGTAATGCCTGCCGCCGTTCATACTCCATATCAGCACGCGCAGAAATTATTATTATTATATTTCTATATAGTTTTTATTATTTTTGTACCATTTCAGTATAAAGTTAAACTAAATCAAATGAAAAACTTATGCCTTGGAAACTAGCAAAAATAAATAAAATAAGTTTTTAAATATTTATTTTATTTCAGTTTAAGTTTTATTTATTTTTTAAGTTTTTCTATTTATTTTGTTCAACTTTTCCTTAACTACAATAAGCCTGCAATGAGCGATATATTTTATTCACCATTGTTAATGTTAGTTAATAAAAATGTTCATGTAAGTTCACAGTGCATTAATGAATGTTACAACTTGTAAGTAAAACAAAGATTATTGAAGTGAATGTGAGATATGAATGTGGCCAAAACTATCTCTCAGAACAAAGCAAAATGATTTCCTTTTAGAAACAGCTTTGTGCCATGATGCCTTCAAATGCTGTCTAAGTAGGCAGCATACTAGGTTCTGGAGTTATATTAATAAAACTGCACAAATCCACCATAATGTATTATTCATGGTAACAGTTCAAACATTCTGATTTTAGTGTGTGATTTCAAAGCTCTTCCATGCTATCGCAGTTGGTTTGAAGAATTAACTGTAATGTAAGCAATATTTCTGCGATCGCAGCTGCAGGCCTCGCGTGCTGTCAGCGTGATTGACGACTCGGACAATGCATGAATTTCAAATCCCAGGTGAAGACGAGCAGGTACAGGACTCATGAAACAGGACCGAGATCCAGCAATTAGAAGTTATTGCATGCAACGCAGAGGAGGCCGTGTTGCTCGTCACTGGAGCGAGACCCTCAAACACAAACCCTCCAGACTCCTTTAGTCAATTACACGCCGAATATAAATCCGCCGGGTCTCGTGGCGTCCGGGCATCTCGCTTTCCCAGCGTGCTCGAGTGAACCCAGCCATGTCTGACTCTCCTCAGCATCAACAACTCTTCTGTCTATTATGTGTCTGCTTTCATTTTGTTTTTGTTCTGAAAGCTGCTGGAGAGAGAATGAATAAGTGTGACGGCCTACGCTTAAAATCAACAACAACACGCGCACGATTCATTGAGAATCTGGCAACGCTCAAATGAGCCAATGAGCATCACACAAAAACAATAAACTATACATATACACACACACACATATATATATATATAGTTATTTTACTTTCTTTGAGATACTATTATAGTTTATATTAACATTTTGAAATATTGTTTATTTTATATACTTTTGTTTTCATTTTCATTTTAGAGTTTTAGTAATTTTGTGGTGTGTTTTTGACATTTATATATATATATATGTTTTTTTAGTTTCTAAATAGTTTCTTTTGTTATTTTTAGTACCATTTTAGTATCAAGTTAAACTAATTGAAAATGAAAAAACATGCTTAAAACAGTTTTTAAATATATATTTTATTTATTTCAGTTCAAGTTTATTTTATTTATTGCATTAATTGATTTTCTATATGTGTGTGTGTGTGTAAAATATTTTTAAATTGTGTATTTAAAAATATATACATAAATATTTAATACTTAAAATATATATGTGACATATTTTTACACATTAATTACATATACACGTGTGTGTGTGTGTGTGTAAAATACATATTTTTTATAAAAATGTCATAAAATATATATATTTTATATATGTCTTTTGACAGTTTTTCTTTTTTAATAACTCCACTGGTTCATCTAAAATTCACTGATATTTCAATATATCTACTTTTACCTCCATAATGTTATTACTTTTTGAGACCAGGATATTAAATAAATTGAAGTGAAGCAGGATATTAAATAAAAAAGAATAATGTTCACTTATACGAATCATTCACAATAAGACAAGAAACATGAATTCTAAGAGCATAAATATAAGTCAATGTAGATTTCATGTTGATTTTAAGATTTTAGGACTCTCCTCAGCATCAACAAACTCTTCTGTCTATTATGTGTCTGCTTTCATTTTGTTTTTGTTCTGAAAGCTGCTGGAGAGAGAATGAATAAGTGTGACGGCCTACGCTTAAAATCAACAACAACACGCGCACGATTCAATTGAGAAGCTGGCAACGCTCAAATGAGCCAATGAGCATCACACAAAAACAATAAGCTTTACCCTACACAGAGAAGCCAATAACACAGCATTACAGCTTACGAACACGTTCATACGTACAGAAAGCATTTAAATGCAGAATATGTGTCAAAATGAGCTACAGCTGTAATAACGGCGCTGTAATATGAAAAGCAGAGCTGCACAGGTTTCATGAATTAGCGCTGCTGTTGTATCTATAGTGTGCGCATATGTTTCTCAGTCATGTCAATTACTCTGTTTGCCCTCGGTAAAAACAAAAACTCCCCTTGACAAATTCTTTGAAAGCTCCAGATTGCTTGAAGATGATGAGATGCACATTAACAGATGGTCGTGATATGATGTGAGCTTTCAGCAGGTTGAACTAAATGAACTTTACGACGCACAATGTAAATGAATGAATGCATGCCTGTGTACTGTATATACACACACACACACACACTCTCACACTCACACACACACACACACACACACAGAGAATACTACAGACAATAGAAAACATTGAATATACATTAATGCGATTAGCAAGGCAAAACTCAGTGATGGGATAAATAGATAAATAAAAAAATAAACCAAACATAAATAAATAAATAAAAACTAAGAAATAGAAATAAATGTATAAATATATAAATAAAAATCAAACATACTAAATAAATCAACGTAACAAATAAATGCATAAATAAATAAATGAATAAATAAATAAACAAATGCATAAATAAAAAAATATAAAACGTAATAAATAGACATAAATAAATAAATGCAGAAATCAATGAACAAATAAATAAATAAACAGAAATAAATAAATGCAAAAATAAACAAGTTAAATGCATAGATGAATGAATGAAAGAAAAAAATTCAAACATAATAAATAACCAAATAAATAAATGCATAAATAATAAATGCATGAATAAATAAAATTAAAACATAATAAATAACCAAACAAAATTAAATGCAGAAACAAATAAACATAAATAAATAAATGCATTTAAAAATAAATAAATAAATGAATAAAAACATAAAAAATAAACAAACAAACAAAACGAATGGGAGTTTTACACTTTATAAAAAATAGTTTTTTGCTTATGCAAAACACACCATTGTGATGCTAGAGTATTGTGGGCGGTTGTCAGGGTGTTGCCGAGGCATTAAATATTAATAAATCAACGTAACAAATAAATGCATAAATAAATAAATGAATAAATAAATAAACAAATGCATAAATAAAAAAATATAAAACGTAATAAATAGACATAAATAAATAAATGCATTTAAAAATAAATAAATAAATGAATAAAAACATAAAAAATAAACAAACAAACAAAACGAATGGGAGTTTTACACTTTATAAAAAATAGTTTTTTGCTTATGCAAAACACACCATTGTGATGCTAGAGTATTGTGGGCGGTTGTCAGGGTGTTGCTATGCAGCTGGGTGTTCTGGGTGGTTGCTAGGTGGTTTCTAGAGTTGGTGGTTTAAACAATAGCAATCATGACACCGCTAAAAAAAAAAAAAAGTGAAATGCATTGCCTTTCTTCAAACACCAGTAAAATGTGCTGCCTGTCTGACTGTTTTTAGATATGGAATCAGAAACCCTAATGAAATGGTTTCAGGCATTTAGTTGCTTCATTTTTAGCAGGTAAAACATCTAAAACGCAGCATCACTCTGAGGAAGCACACACACATGTGAAATCACTCAGAGTTACAGCACACGTAATCAGTCTGTGCTTCTGCTGCGTTTTGTTGAACCTGTTGCAGATGTGCCACAGCGACATGTCACTGTTACCCAGCAGGCCTTTCCGGCACTGTGTGTTTGAACACGGCTGTAACACGCTCTTTTCATCATGGCCTGAGCTCTCGTTCTGTTCTCTGGTTCATCGGCCACTTTTGAGCATCTATTAAAAACAGCTGCGAGGCCCAAAAACCAGAGCAGAACCCTTAAACTCAACATCCTGGAGACAAAAAAACCTCACAAGAACATGTCCAACTCACATTTCACAATTAGATATTTTTTGAAATATATGTAATATATTGAATGTCATGTAAGCTAGTTTCTGCAACAAAAAATAAAAAAGTACAACTTATGTAACAGTGAGTTTAGAAATAGATATGAACTATAAAAATATCAAATATCAAATTCTGAATAAAAGTCTGATTTGTGAGATATAATGAGAAAAAAACTCAAAATTGTGAGAAAGTCACTTTATTTTTATTCCGTGGCAGAAACAAAATAACAGATGAAATCTTTATATCTCACAATTTTTGTGTTTATATCTCGAAAATCTGATTTTTATTCTCAGAACTGCAAGAAAGAAAGTGAATTTTGAGATATAAAGGTCTGAATTGTGAGAGAAAAAGTCCCAATTACCTTTCTTATTTTTTATTCCATGGAAAAAACTATTTCTACTCAACAAGGCTTCATTTATTTGATCAAAAATACAGTAAAAACAACGACATTGTGAAATTTTATTACAATCTAAAAGTTTATTATATTATCGTTTTCTATTTGGATATATTTTACAATTCCCTCTCAGGAATGAATAATATATTAAAATATATGAAAATAGAAAATTATTCTTTTAAATTGTAATAATATTTTAAAATATTAAAATTTTTACTGTATTTTTGATCAAATAAATGTATACTTGGTGAGCATAAGAGACTTCTTTCAAAAACATAAAAAAACGTAATTATTGCACAATTTTGACCATATGTTCAGAAAGAGAACATTATATGTTATTTTATATGACCATAAATATGTTAAATTATTTTTTTTTCATGTAAAAATGCTACTCTTTACTCTCTTACATAAATTATACCATTTACAACTTATATATATATATTAAAAATACTTTTATATATTTTTGCATAAAAGTAATGAGACGTAACAACGCAAGAAAATCGAAATGGTCCAAAAGGGCTTCATTTTATCAAACAATATGCAAGTTCTTTTCTGTTTCTTGTGATTTTGTGATGAGTTGCATGGGATTGGACCATGCAGACACAGGATCTCAGATCATGATGTTTGTGAAGGTGTTTATGTGTTTCTGCAGCAGTGAACAGCTGGACTGCCCCCTGGAGGACACTTCTGCTGCTCGACCACAAACACAATCATCAGACGCACTAGACTCTTGTAAGGAACTAACATAGGCTGTATTTATAGAAAGACCCATGCATATTCAGAACAGATGCGTTTATGTTGCTCCCGTCCAATTATGTGATCCTAAACATCAGCAAGATCTAAAATGTCCAGATCCATGAATAATGGATGGCAGACAGACAGCTGGTGCCCTTCAGATGAAGTTTATAGAGATTCTGTTTCTCCAGCACCCAATCGATAGACACGCTGGTTTTATTCCACAGAAAACAAAAATACGGCTGTGGAAGCCATCGTGCATTGCTGATGTGTCTTTTATCACTCTGTATATGGACATGAACGAAGGGAAAAACGCGTTATAAGATGCTCCGACCAAAAGATCATTACAAAGCCGGCAGGCTGAACCCGGCCGCTTCTCATCTATAATTCACCATTTAATTTAATCAGAAAGGCCGAACTCTGCGGAGGAAATAATGCCTCATATCCCACGCCCTAACTGAGCTAATAAAGAGCATGCTGGGATACGAGAGCACCGGCCTCAGACATCAACAGGTTCAGACGCAGGTTACTAAGAAACACACGATTTTAACAAGCCCCGGTGCTTCACACTCTCTCCACACGGATGTGCTTTTGAATATTTATAGAGGCATTAAAGTCTTAATTGTTAATGCATCAGAAATTGGCTACAGTAGAACCATCTCGGCCCGTAATTAGACATAGTTTAACTGACGGAGATTATTCTCATTATCACACAAAACACACAAGACTATGGGAGCCCGGAAAAGAAACATTAAAAAGGTAATTATGACTCAGAATTGTGAGGGAAAAGTCAGATTTGCAATATAATAATTTAATTTATGCATTTAGCAGACGCTTTTATCCAAAGCGACTTACAGTGCATTCAGGCAATACATTTTTTACCAGTATGT
>NW_015649227.1:392530-411623 GCF_001515625.1 Sinocyclocheilus rhinocerous | reverse complement strand
GTAGGTATGTGGGGGCGTGTTCGAACGAGCCGTTTTAGGTAGGTGTGGCTAACTCTTAACTTTTATAAAGAATATCTCTTTGGATTTGAGACTTTAGTCTTTGCAACTTTACAGATCTTCTTTATGCACCAAGAGCTTGTAACACTCCAAAGAGAAAGGAAAAATTGAAATCGCATCATATGACCCCTTTAAAATTGCAACACAAAGTCAGAATTGCAAGACAAACTCACAATTCATATTAAAATGTATGAAAATATAGAATTGTGAGAAAAACGGCAGAATTGTAATATATAAACTCAGAATTGCAAGAAGAAAGTCATAATCTCACAATTAAAAAAAAAAAAAGAATTGTGTGTCATAAATTCTGAATTGTGACAAACTCAGAACTGCGAAAAAGTCAGATTTGTGACATAAACTGAGGGAAAAAAATGTGAATTGTGATATATAAAAACTCAAAATCGCAAGAAAAAGTCAGAATGGTGATATATAAACTCATAATTTCAAGATATAAACAATTCTGAGAAAAAAAGTCATATAAACTCACAATTTTTACTTTTTAGACGCAATTTTGAGTTTATATCCGTCATGTTCCTTTCTGGTTTAGGTTTTTCTGTGCCCTCGTTTATCTCCCTGGTTGTTAATTAGCTCCTCACCTGTTTCTGTTCTCCCTAATTCTGTTCCTCTGATTATTTAAGCCCTGTATTTTCCTCTGTTGTGTTAATGTTGGATAATGTTAGATAACGCCTGTGTTCTCCAGCGTTTCTTTGTAGAATCTCTATTAAAAATCTATGTTTGGATTATACTCCTTCGTCGTGCTTTATCCCTACAAGCACATTACAATATCTCATGTCTCTTTTTTTTTTCAGAATTGCGATGAAGTTGCAGTTACCTAACATTTAGCTTCCATAGAAGATGCTTCAGCCACAATATGCAGAGATAAAAATACCACAGTAAAACATTAGCAATGCAGCATTCGCCTCACAACAGTCGTACATAAAACATGATGCAGATCAAATTGCGGTTGCGGTTATTTCAATCAACAAAACACCATGAAAGCCCCTCATATGACTCGCATGAGGCTCAGACTGTGTGGAGATTTCAGAGTTCAGAGCTGTTCATTACACTGAATGCAAACATCTTTATGAAGCACACCTTCCTTTCTGAGGATCATTTCCCTCGTACGCCACACGCCTCTGTGTCGGTAGTGTGGTAATATCTCTCCATTAAAGCACACGGACAGCATTTCATTAGATCACATCACGCTAACAAAGCAGGGCAGCCTCATGAGAGAAACATCTGAGTTTATAATCAGCAGATATTATCAGGATTTACTGACTGAGATTATTGGCATTATGAGACAAAACACAGAAGACTATGGAAGCCTGTTTCCAAATAATAAAGGCAACTGGATATTTTATCTCACAATTTAGACTTTTTTTCTTGCAATTCTGAGAAAAGAAAATCAGAATTGCAAGATATAAACTCAAAGATGCAAGATACAAACTGACAATTCTGAGTTGAAAAAGAGAATTGTGTGATATAAACTCAGAATCTGACTTTTTTTCTTGCAATACTGAGTTTACACCTTGTAATTCTGAGTTTATATCACAATTCAGATTTTTTTTTCACAGTTGTGAGTTTATATCTCATAATTCTAACTTTGCAATTCTATGCAATTCTGACTTTCTGTCTTGTAACTGTGAGTTTATATCTCGCAAACCTGACATTTTTCATCTGAATATATCTCACAATATATGTCGAGTTTTATTAAAAAAACAAAAAAAGGTAATTGCGACTTTTTTATCTTATAATTCTTTCTTCTTCGTTTACATCACACAATTCTGAGAAAAAAAAATCAGAATTACGAGAAAGTCTGAATTCAGTCATAATTACCTTTTATATCTCCAAGCCACAGTATGCAGAGACAAATATTGCAGTAAAATAAGCAATGCAACACACGTTTCATGAGGCAGATCAATCTGCAGTTGTGATTATTTAAATCAACAAAACACCATATTGACTCTTATGTCATTACGCACTGAAAACCTTCCCAAAATAGCTCTCAAATGTCATTTGTGTATGTGCATATTCAGACCTGTCATCTCAGCAGGTTTGATGTCAAATGGCTTTAGTTTGGCAGATCAATGAGATGCCAGCTTTAAGATCTGAGAGATCTGAGCCTGAAATACGATGCGTGAGTCATGGATGACTGTTATGATGTGGCTTTTGTAAGGAAAAGAGCACCTTATATCTGCTTTTGTGATCTACAGAAAACAGAAAATCATACAGGTGTTGACATGGCAATGTTTTGTAATAGTTCACTGAAAAGGAGACGTGGTGGGTGTAAGAGAACAGGTTATGCTGAATACATGAGGGCCTTGACAGCATGTTTAAAGGAATATACGAAAATGTCCTCAGGCCAAACGAGATGTAGATGAGTTTGTTTCTTCATCAGGTTTGTAGAAATGTAGCATTGCATCAGTGTCTCAGCAATGGATGCTCTGCAGTGAATGGGTGCCGTCAGAATGAGAGTCCAAACAGCTGATAAAAACATCACAATAATCCATAAGTAATCCACAGCACTCCAGTCCATCAGTTAACATCTGGAGAAGACAAAAGCTGAAACCAATCCAGCATTAAGACGTTTTTAACTAAAATCAGAGTCCATAATCCATAATAACACTTCCTCCAGTGAAAAAGTGCATCTGCTGTTGTCTCTCACATCAAAATCCAGCCACATATTTGTTTAGAGCTGTTTAAACGCTGCTTGATCTGTGCAGATTTCTCTCCTGATTCACACCAGAACACTTTTTCACTGGAGGAAGCGTTATTATGGATTATGGACTCTATGGTATTTTAGTTAAAAACGTCTTAATGCTGGATTTGTTTCAGCTTTTGTCTTCTCCAGATGTTCACTGATGGACTGGAGTGGTGTGGATTACTTGTGGATTATTGTGATGTTTTTATCAGCTGTTTGGACTCTCATTCTGACGGCACCCATTCACTGCAGAGCATCCATTGCTGAGACACTGATGCAATGCTACATTTCTCCAAATCTGATGAAGAAACAAACTCATCCTAATCTCAGATGACCTGAGAGTGAGGACATTTTCAGCAGATTTTTTAATTTTTGAGTGAACTATTCTAGCATCTAAGAGGTTGGTGCTTGAAAGGAAATTGTGTTTAAAAGAGGCCAGATAATGGTCTGCTCTGACATTTCTGATTAGTTAAAGTTCCATTTTGGGGGGAAACAGGAGGCTTTTCAGCAGCAGAATTTGGAGCACTTCTAAAGTTTAACAAAACACACAGGATTTAGAGAGCGAGAGAGAGAGAGAGAGAGAGCAAACAGTTTGGAGAAAAAGAGACTTTGTCAGAAACGATGACTGGGATCTTTGATCTTCCTCTCTGAGCCCCGCAGGGTGACTATTGATTGTGGAGCGGAGCTGCGGAGGAAACGTATGGCATCGGCTCCATGCTGTGGGAGGGAGCGCCGTCACAGCCGGCGCTGAGCGACAGACAGAGCGGATCAGGCCGACCTCGGCACACACACAGGAGGATACGGCTGAGAACGGCACCGCCGCAGATGGAGGATCTGCAGAGCACGTTCTCTCTGAGAGAACTCCAGAACACCAGAATCTGAGAAGAGCTTCAGGCGGTAATTAAGAGCTTCACTCGTGATGCGGCACCGTCACTAATGCTGCGCTAGAAACTCACGCTCGATCTGTGCAAATCAAACCTAACTCATACCCAACATCTGAAAACTAGCTGCACGACGCGTGATGCTGTTTCCCACAATGCAATGCACCTGACCTGAACTTAATAACTAACTAATTACTAATTAACTATCATGGCTATGTCCTCTTTCTGTTTATCTCAAGATAAATGAGATGTTTCTTACAAGAACATGAAGAGGTCCACATTTCACAAAACAAAACAAAACAAACAAACAACAAAATAACAAAACAAAACAGTATATGAAACATGTATGCAAACATTTCAAACAGTAGTGTGCATCATTGTTGTCACATGACCTCATTAGTGGCATTCAGTGATCAAGTCAAAAATAAATCTAGCTATTTAGCATTTTAATGTGATTTGTTGGTCTGATCAATTATGTACAGCCTTTATACTGATTTAAAAAAAAAGAAAAGAAAAAGATAAAACATTTACTTAAAAATCACTTGCATTTCACTTTACTCACTTTAATCGCTTGAATTTTCTTTACATGCAGATGGATGGATGGATGGATGGATGGATAGATAGATGATGGATGGATGGATAGATATGGATGGATGGATGGATAGATAGATGATGGATGGATGGATAGATAGATAGATAGAAGTTTTTTTATGATCATAAATATTTAAATATAAATATTTAAATAAATATTACAAAAATATTTCTTACAGATATCACTTAAATTTCACTTAATTTTATTTTAATTTCTAAATTTTTAAAAATATTATTGTCATTTATTAGCGAACAACAAACTGAAACAACTAAATAGTCTTTATTCACACATAAAAACACATTTTGCATGGCCTCCTTTGGCCTTGATAATAGCTTGCATTCTTGCTGCACTGGTTTTATGTACTTTTCCACAGTCTCTGTTGTTACTGACTTCCGAACAATTTCTAGTTGTTCCCAAAGACTTGCTTTTGATTAAACTTATTTGTGATCTATCTTTGAATCCATTAAATGTCAAGATTCAAGTAAACTTGGTATTTAAATTAATTTAAATAAATACATATAAATAAGTTTTAATATATAAAGCTTTTTGTCACGGTTCATGGGCTCACTGACTCATTCTAGCCCTCTCCGTGTCATTGTGGGTGTGGGTGTGGTTTGTGTTGCCGGTGATCAGCGCCATCAGCTGATTAGCGCCAGCTGTGGCTTATCAGCTGGCCTATTTAATGTCTGTGTTTTCTGTCCGGTGTTGTCAGATCGTCCTATGTCGTTACCGTGTTCAGTTCGTGTCTCTCTGTTTCTGACCAGTTCCTGGAATTTCCTTCTCACCTCTGCCGTGGGCTTCGCTGCACGGATCCTCGATCATCGGCTGCCCGTTTGTGTCCCTGCGCTACCCGGTGTTACCTCCATCTTTCCCCTGTCTGACTCTCGTCATCTTCCTTGTTGGGAATTCCCAATAAATGTTGTTTTTGCACATTCGCTACTGAATCCTCATTCTTTCTCCCTGACAGAACGATCTGACCATTATGGATTCAGCGAATGCGACGGATCTGCAGAACTTTTTATCCCACAACAATACATGCATGGATCGTCAGGAAGAGCAGATGTTAGCTACGGGAACATGTTCCTGCATGGGTTGGCTGACCGTATCCAGAAGGAGATTTTTGCGATGGAGTTACCCCCTGGTCTTGATGGACTGATCGATCTAGCCATTCGCGTTGACACGCGGCTTCAGCGGGGTGAGCAACGAGGCCGTTCCACCTTTAGGTCGGGACTTCCTGTTTTCTCCGAATTCCGGAGCAGAGGGTAATTTCATGGACTACAGTCTGGCATCTCGTCTTCAAATCCCCATAGTTCCTCTCTATCAAGCACTCGTTAATGACGTGCTGAGAGACCTGGTTGATCAATTTATATGTCTACCTGGATGACATATTGAGATTTTCCTCTTCTCTCCAGGAACACGTTCAGCACGTCAGACGAGTGCTCCAGAGGCTGCTCGAGAATGGGCTTTTTGTCAAGGCGGAGAAGTGCGCGTTTCATGCACAGTCAGTTCCGTTTTTGGGGTACATAATCTCGTCTGAGGGAATGCGCATGGATCCCGACAAGGTTAAGGCTGTGGTGGATTGGTCAACCCCAGGGTCCCGTAAGGCCCTACAGAGGTTCCTGGGGTTCGCCAATTTTTACCGGCGTTTCATTCGCAATTTCAGCCAACTAGCCGCTCCTCTGACTGCCTTGACTTCCACTAAGACTACGTTCAGGTGGTCTAGTGCAGCCGAAGCTGCATTTACCAACCTCAAGAGCCGCTTTGTTTCGGCTCCGCACGGCCTTAGAAGGGGTAACGCCTCCGCCCGGTTGCCCACCGAGTCGATTATTTGTGCCGGAGAGGTTACGGTCCGACGTCATTCGGTGGAGTCATTGTTCCAGCCTGGCTTGTCATCCAGGGGTGAATCGGACTGGTTTCCTCGTAAAACAGCGATTCTGGTGGCCTTCTATGGCTCGTGACGTCCGAGATTTTGTTTTGGCCTGCTCAGACTGCGCTCGTGGTAAGACTTCCAATCGACCCCCTGACGGGTTATTCCTCCGGCGTACAGGAGAATTCATCCCATGTTCCATGTCTCCAAATTGAAGCCCGTTTTTCGTTCACCCATTAATCCGCCTGCCCCGGTCTCGTAGACTGGGAACCCACCTATTCGTTAACCGCATTCTGGACTCAAGACGGAGGGGACGCGGGTTTCAGTACTTGGTGGACTGGGAAGGTTACGGTCCGGAGGAGAGAAGTTGGGTTCCTGCTAGGGACATTCTGGGTGATCAGCGCCATCAGCTGATTAGCGCCAGCTGTGGCTTATCAGCTGGCCTATTTAATGTCTGTGTTTTCTGTCCAGTGTTGTCAGATCGTCCTATGTCATTACCGTGTTCAGTTCGTGTCTCTCTGTTTCTGACCAGTTCCTGGAGTTTCCTTCTCACCTCTGCCGTGGGCTTCGCTGCACGGATCCTCAATCATCGGCTGCCCGTTTGTGTCCCTGCGCTACCCGGAGTTACCTCCGTCTCTCACCTGTCTGACTCTCGTCATCTTTCTGGTTGGGAATTCCCAATAAATGTTGTTTGCACATTCGCTACTGAATCCTCATTCTTTCTCCCTGACACTTTTAAAATGACTAAACTTATGTTTTCTTTTGAGCTCTTTGTGAAACTATATAAATTATTAAATTCAGGTGATTCATTTGCATAGTCAATTCATTATATTCATCATTATCCGTTATATTAAATTGCGAGAAGTGAATCAAACTGACGCTTCACACTTTCAGGTGCACGCGCTCTAGAGTTACTCACAAACTCTGGATCAAACTCTGAGAATGTTTATATCGAGCGTCGTGAGCCTGCTGAACTCGATCTAAACCGGGTTGGATTTGTTTGGTTTTGTCCCTTTTTGTCTCAAAGACCATCCAGCATCGTGAAGTGCTTAATGCAGACTCTTTCCTTTTCAGAAGTCAGAAAGCGCTTTATTGCCAAGTATGTTTACACACACAAGGAATATGTCTTGGCGACAGGAGCTTCCAGTGCAGAAGAAAGCACAGACATACAGACATTTTCACATTTGAGCCGGCTTCAACTTCTCTCGGAAGCGTAATATGCAACCATTTAAACGTTTTTTTTTATTAAGGACTGCTAGTACATAACTGTAATTGGGCATCTGATTAAAAAAATTTATATAGTGCTTTACTATTTTATCTGCCTTTCTTGTAAAACGGTAAATTCGAAAATTCATGGATAACAACAACAACAACAATAATTATATTTTAGCATTAGAATGACTACTGCGACTAAAGAGCTTTCACATACTGGTGGAGTAACTATTACAGAAACATGAAAAATGATTTTGGCACATTTGTTACATTGGGTGGTGGTGCTCTAATATATATATATATATATATTAAAAGGCTTCATTTATGATAAAAATGATTTTATTATTTAATATAATTGTTATTACTGTAATCGTTATTTTTACTATTTACTATTTATATTATTTCTAGAATGGTCACTGAATTCCACTAATGTGCCCAAATTCTGATCATATGAGACCTTACAGAGAAGGAAGAAACATGAATTAGGTGCATGAATTACCTGTTTTACGTGGCCTCATACACACTTCAGAGTTTTAGGAGTCATTATTTTTCAGCACTTCAGACCGTCAGCATCCCAAAAGAGTGTCATCACTGTGAACAGAACGAGATAAAATTATGAAAAATTAAAAATTCATGTTTTATGTTGGTATGATTTTCATCAGTGGAACACAAAAGATGATATTTTGGAATTTTGTGTTTTTGGTCCATGTAATAAATGAATAAATGACGATTCTGCGCTGGACTATCCCTTTAACTGCAGTGTGAGCATACTGTATAAGAACTAATGAAGAATCCTGACTCTGATAAACACAGACTGTGCGGAGCATCAGTGTCTCGAGCGCTCGATGCATTATGTTCCTCATCAGTGGTGTAAAAACCTCGACGTCTGCTGCATTACTGCACATGCTGTAAGATTCCAGCAGAGTTTCTGTCCAAAGCTCCTGAGAGCGCTGAATCCTGAAGTGTGTCTCTCTGGATGGGCTCCAGGGCCCGACTGATAAGACGCATCAGCAGAAAGACGACAAGAGCTGCATCTCGCCTCTGAATGTGGAGCAGATGGTTGGCATAATGACCAGCTTTAGAATAATGACGAAACGGAGGAGCGGCACGTCGAGCTGAAGGACTGAACCGTGACGGCCTGTGTAACGCTCAAACACAACAGGACAATTACAAGAGCTCTGCTGTTGTGTGTGTGTATTCTTACAGCACACACACACACACACACACACATGCACGTGTATTTATTAAACATATTTTTACAAATGAAGTCTACAATGTCTGGAGAGCGATGAGCATTAGTATTCACATTCGTCTCAATAGCAGTTGCTCAGCTTGTGCATGAAGTCAACTTTCAGATACAGGTTTATTTTTCAGCCAATCACCTGAGCTGCAAATATCATGTGACTAATGACTCCAGAATTGTAGGAAAATGACATCATGACAACACAGATTAAGTGATGATACAGCAAGCTCAAATAAAATAAAAATAAAATGAAATAAATATTAGCAACCACTCAGAACACCCTAGCAACCACCCAGAACACCCTAGCGACCGGATAGCATCACCCAAGCGACTACGCAGAATACTCTGGCAACCGCATAGCAACACTCTAGAAACCGCCTAGCAACCAATCAGAACACCATAGTAACCACTTAGCAACACCTTACCAACCATTCAACCATCTTACCTACCACCCAGAACAACGTAGAAACTACACAGCAACCACTCAGAATACCCTAGCAACAGCATATCAACACTCTAAAAACTGCATAACAAGTATCCAGACCACCCTAGCAACCACTTAGCAACACCTTACCAACCATTCAAACACCCTAGCAACTGCTTGACAGTTAGTAAAGTAAAATTAAATAAAATTTGTGCTCTGCATCTAAACAAATCCAAGTGCACACACACAGTAGTGAACAATATATTAATAATATTTAAAAAAAATTATCTTAGAAATGCACATTTGACAGTAGTTTGAGTTTGGATGCTGATGTAAATTTATGCTCATTATCAAAAACAGCAACATCTGTAAAAACCGTAACAACCTCATTTTGAGTTTGAGTTCAGTTTGAGTTTTCAAATTAACCCTTTGTCTTCCATGGTAGCATACATTTAGATCAAGATAAAACCACACATATTGCACCTCAATACCACGGTAAAAATATGACTATATGGTTTCTAGGTATTTGTATGAAAAACAGTAGTCTAAATTCATTTAGTATAAATGCACAAATGTTATAGCTTAATCACAAACAAATACTGTAATTATATTCCATTACTCCTTTAGTACATTTAATGCATGTCTACATTAATAATATAATACAATTTGATATGAAAATGTTTGATATATCAAACTCTTGTTATCGTTTTATCAAGGAAAATTATTGTGCGATAATTATCGTTCTCGTTTTATCACCCAGCCCTACTTTTGACCTAACTTGTTTATCACATCGATTTAAGTAGGATAATCGTGTAACATATTGATATAAAAATACAAAGAGAAAGAAAAATATATTCCATTTCTTGTTAATAAACAACAAAGTGCATTAAACATTACATTAGGTCAAGATTTCCGAAAACTGGGGTTCGTGCGTTTAATCATAAAAAGATGAAAAAAAGAAGAATTAGGGAGAATCAATAGATCATGAATAATTTATTGCTTTTGTGTGAATAATATGTAATCATGTAATCAATAAAAAAGTAACTGTATTCCGATTACAAATGTAATCCAATTACAAGTATTTAATATTTGGACTCTGATTACGTAATCCAGATCACATGTAATCAGTTACTATCCAGCGCTGCCTATACGCCACCCAGAACTAGCAGCAATTCAGTCTTCATATGTGACCCTGCAGCACAAAACCAGTCACTGGGGTATATTTGTAGCAAAGACCCTTATGACTGGTTTTGTGGTCCAGGGTCACATATGTTTTGAGTTCTCCAGCGTTTAACAAGTTAACAGTCTCATTCTCTCTTATCTAATGTGTGTACATGGCTTTATCAGACATTAAACGCATTAATTCCTCCACATGAGTCTCTCCTGCCTCAGTCTGTGTCCTTATCCATCAGATCAGAGCCGCTGCGTCTCATTCTGCGCTCCTATTACGCAGAATACTATTACGCGTAATAGAATACTGCGCTCCTACTGTCGTCACTCAATGGCTGGATGTCTAAGTGGTGCCCACAGAATAACATAGGTTTCATAGATAATTGGATGAGTTTTTGGGGCAGACCTGACCTGTTGAAAAGAGATGGTCTTCATCCCTCCTCGGGTGGTGCCGCTCTTCTCTCTAGAAATATGGCACATAGTCTTACTATTTTAACTGAACTGAGCTGGATGATGACATCACTGAATTCAATGATGAACTACCTTTAACTGAAAAATTAGTGTTTAATATTGTCATTTTGCATTATTGACACACTATTTTCCTAATTAATACTGTTCAGTTGCTTTGACACAATCTGTATTGTTAAAAGCGCTATATAAATAAAGGTGACTTGACTTGACTTGACTATTAGACCTCGTGCCACATGTTCTCAATCTAAACCTCCAGCATATATGATTTATCAACTCTCAAATGAGACCCGGTGGGAGTGAATCAATTAAGACAGAAGCAGACTGCTCAAGTACAAGCTGAAAAAGGTCAGTGAAAATATGACGTGCTCTATAACCTGTAATCTATTGCTATACATATTTTACTGGAACAAAACGGTCACACAACCACAACCAAAAAATAAATAAATAAATGAAATAAAATAAAACTTCAAGTAGGAGTATCAAAAATAAAAACTGTCATCATTTACTCTCCCAAGCATCACAATATTAATTTTGACTATTTATGTTAACATACTATAAAAGCTTTACACTGTGATGAAAAACCTGAAGAGCACAAGTGAAGTGTTTTTTATAGCACTTTTCACAATACGTTTTGAAAATTGCCTTATAGTCTTATTTAGCAGATTAGAGCTGGACGATAATATAAAAATCATCGTCAACATTTTGCTATATACAGTAGTATTATGCAAGTATGCGGTATGCATAATCATCCTGCTTTTTATATAGTTACATTATGTGATACATTTTTTAAAAAATCAGGCAGTTGAGATTTGCTTAAAATATATTGCTTTACGTAAGTATACTGTATGAATGCAAATAAAGTTGACTATAATATATATTAACTTCATATAAAGAGCTGTGCGATAATATTAAAAAAATCAGGCAATTCACGTTTGCTGTTTAGCATATATCATTTTACATGAGTGTACTGTATGCATGCCAATGATGTTGGATACAATATATATATATCCAACTTTATATTATTGCAAAGCTCTTTAAATAGTAATATTTTGCAACAAAATAAAAGAAAAACTATATATTGAAATTTGCTATATATCACTGTATGTATGCACTTTGCTTTACTTTAACTATAGTACACTGCGATAAAAGTTGGATACAATATATATCCAACTTTATATAAACAGCTGGGAGATAATTTAGTTACATTTTGCAATGAAATAAAAAAATCATGCATTTCAGATTATATATATATATATACACACACAATATATATATCACTTTATGTGAGTGAACTATATCCACATGATTAAAGTTGGATAAAATATATATCCAACTTTATATAAAATATCTGGCCTATAATTAAGCTACATTTCGTGATGAAATAAAAAGTAATAGATGAGATTTGCTATATAGTATATATATCGCTTTACACGACTATTCTGTATTTATGCAAAGAAAGTTGGCTATAATATATATCCAACTTCACATAAAGTGCTGTGTGATAATATAGTTGCATTTGACAACATAACTTAAAAAGAATCAAGCAGTTGATTTGCTAGATACAGTAGCATATATTGCTTTACGTGTATGTATGCAAATAATATAATCATAATCATGTAATATACATATCCAACTTAATATAAAGAGCTGGGCAATAATGTAGTTATATTTTGCAATGAAAAAAAAAAAAATCAGGCAGTTGAGTTTTGCTATACAGTATATTCTGCTTTATGTGTGTGTAAAGTGCCGTTAACAGTCGCCCACCTGCAGTTATTCTAAGATGATCTATTAGCAGGTCTGTGGCAGAACACAGTACAGGACAGGTATTAATCAGAGCTTTAAGGAAAGCATTTAACTCTGGCATTTGGGTGTCCAGCCCCTGAATAATGAGGATTGCAGTGGTAAAATAGTCCAGTGGGTTTCTGATGATCTCTGGCAGGAAGTAGCCGAGCGCTCTGGAAGAGACCATGATTAATGTTGCAGCACAGTGTAGCGGTGTAGAGAAGTTTTAACTGATGCTTGCTGTATTCACTAATGAACTGTGAGTTGGCAGATGAAGTTTTGCGGGAAATGGGTCGTGGGCATGTGTGATGAATACAGCGGAACAGATGGAGGTTTATCACCTCTTTTCTCGAGAACTGTATCCTTGGAAACCGTGTGGGCCGTGTCACATTCCAACACTGCGCCGCAGTAAACAGTGAGAAGAACAACACGCATCACGCAGCGTTTCACTGGTGCACTAATGTGGCCTTAACAGCGAACGCACTCAACGAACACGATGGCCATCTCGTACAGAAACACAGACCAGCAGGGCTTGGGGAATTTCACTAGTTTTTATTTTTGTTTGTTTTGTTCACCAGTGTTGGGCGTAACGCATTACAAGTAACGTGAGTTATGTAATCAGATTACTTTTTTGAAGTAACTGGTAAAGTAACGCATTACTTTTAAATTTACAAAAAATGTTGCTTTTTCAAATAAGTAATGCAAGTTACTTTAGTTTAAAAATTACTTTAGTTAAACCACATTTTTTGGATTTATTGCTCATATAAGAGTGTTATTCATTTATTTTGTTGTTAGCAGGCCCAGCCAAGGTGAGAAAAAGTAACTCAAAAGTAAAACACATTACTTTCCATAAAAGTTAACTAAGTAACACAATTAGTTACTTTTTAGGGAGTAAAGCAATATTGTAATGCATTACTTTTAAAAGTAACTTTCCCCAACATTGTTTATAACAAATTTGGAGTACGGTTTACTTGAAAAAAAACATACTTCAAACTTAAAACTACTTTAAATTTCATGCTTTTAACCACTTTAAACTTAAATCCTTCAAACTTCAAGCTTTTAAATCCACTTCAGTCTTTAAAAAACTACACCAAACTTCAAGCTTTTAAAACCATGTAAAACCTTCAAACTTCAAGATATTCAGTTTACTTCAATCTTAAAACTGCTTCAAACTTTTTAAACTACTTAAAACTTAAAAGCTTCAAACTTCAAGCTATTAAAGTACTTAAAACTTAAAACCTTTACATTTCAAACTATAAAATCTACCCCATACTTAAAACCTTCAAGCGTCAAGCTTTTAAAACTACTTAAACATTCAAACCAAATTTTAAGCTACTAAATCTACTGCATTCTTAAAACGGTTTTAAACTTCAAGCTTTTTAAAAGTACTTAAAACCTTAAAACTATTACATCTATTTATATAACTTAAAACCTTCAAATGTCAAGTTTTTAAAACAATTTTAAACTTTAACTTCAAGCTCTTAAATCCACTTTAAACTAAAAACCTTCAAGCTTTTAAAACTACATTTTAAAATAAACTTTCTGGCTAAGTTTTCTCAAGCCAACAAAGTTTGTTTTGACAAACGTTTTCCTAGTTTGTTTTGTATTTTGGCCTTTAATAGATTTTAATTTAATTTGTATCTCAGGAAAATGACTAGGTTTAGTCTGCATTTTGTTTCAGTATTAGTTTTGGTTTTCATCCCTTACACAACGCCACCATCTGCCTCTAATAGTCCACAACACTTTATCAGGACATGCAGGATACACTATGTAGTCTAAAGTTCAAAGGTAACGCATTATAAAAACTTCATTCAGTGCTGACAGAAAGTTATCTAATTAAAAATGGACTGCTTTTAAACAATAATAACTTTAATCTGTGTTTTGACAATGACTGCCAGATGAATTCTTCAAGAATACTTATAAGAAGAATTTTTCTTAGACTTTACCAAGTTCTGTACTGATCTTCATTTCACACACACAATCAAATCCCTCGCGTTTTCTCGTAACTGTATGCTGACCGCTAACCCAAACCTCATTTGCATTTACAGCTGAACGGATAGTTTGCATTAATATTAGATAATATTCCATCAGATTTCATCGTCATCTACAGTAGCGCCAGATGTTTTCTTCTCTTGCACGTTTATGGAAATGAAACGCTGGCCTTTTGCCATCGGAATTGTAAATGTGTTTATCGTGCTTATCAATTAGCTGCGTCTCGAGTGAAGAGAGACAGGTGGGAATACAGCTGCAGACAGACAGAAAATAATACCTGCCATTACTGAAGCTAATATTCAGAGTCTTAGCTCACACACACACACACACACACACACACGCGTGTCTCTCCTCTCCAATAATCCAATAAAGTCGAAGTGCACTCAGGCAGAGAGTGCAGCAAACGCACAGCAAGATAAACCCATTCCATTAAAAAGACATGTTTTCCTGCATGTCGTCTCTGTCAAAGCAACTAAAATAGAGAGTTGCAGCGGCCTCGCTATTTATTTTCCTCTGTGTAAGATCGATGGGACGCTGGCACTTTAGTGGAGCCTCAGAATTCAGTTTAAAGACGGGTCGCCTTAAGCATCTGCATTACAATGCAAACGAATGATTTTCCATTACTGTTGTGCTTTTATTTGCACTGTGGACGTATAATTAAGCAAACAGAAATGTTTAATGGATATCTCAGATCTAAAGACACACAGCACAGTCCCCACAGTCTTCGCTATCGATGAATGCACAATGTTTTACTTTGAACAAGCAGAAGGTTGCAATGAAGATCTAAATGCATATATCACCACACACTTTAAATTGTTTTTGTAAAGCTTTATGTGCCTAAATTCTGAGCAGAACAGCTGCGATTAAAGTCTTTGTTCAATGCAGATAAACCTATTCATATAAATATGAATTTGAATTGAGGAAAACTGGGTAAAGAATTGCATTTCAGATTTGCACAGAAGTAGAACTAAAATGAATTGAAATTCACAAAACTGTCATTTTCAACGAGAAAAGCAAAGCTCAGGATAAACTATGAATGCTGGCACGACAAAGCCTTGCTTGAAAGTTTGGAAAAATGTTTTTAAATGTTCTTTTAAGCATTTGATAGACGGACAGACAGACAGATGGATGGATGGAGAGACAGATGAAAAGAACAATAGATACAACGATGGACAGAACGACAGACAGATAAAAAGAATGATAGATAGAATAGAGAGAAAGATGGATAGATGGATGCATGGAACGATAGATAGATAGATAGATAGATAGATAGACAGATAGATAGATAGATAGATAGATAGATAGATAGATAGATAAAAAGAACAATAGATAGAATGATAGATAGAACGACAGAACGATAGATAGATAGATAGATAGATAGATAGACACAGACAGATAGACAGACAGAACTATAGACAGAGATAGATAGATAGATAGATAGATAGATAGAACGATAGACAGACAGACAGACAGAACTATAGACAGAGATAGATAGATAGATAGATAGATAGATAGAACGATAGACAGACAGACAGACAGAACTATAGACAGAGATAGATAGATAGATAGATAGATAGATAGAACGATAGACAGACAGACAGAACGATAGACAGAGATAGATAGATAGATAGATAGATAGATAGATAGATAGATAGACAGATAGAACGATAGACAGACAGACAGACAGAACTATAGACAGAGATAGATAGATAGATAGATAGAACGATAGATAGATAGATAGATAGATAGATAGATAGATAAATAGATAGATAGATAGACAGATAAAATCTAGAAATAGAACTAGAAATATATTACTTGAACTATTGAACTATATTATTTGATGGAAGAATTGTTATTTGTTATCAAAATTAATAAGTGTAACTATTTATTGGTCAGCACGTTTCTGACAGCAGTATTCCGAACTTCTCTGCAGAAAGACTCATGTCTGGAAGTTATATTTCCATCATTTATTTTTACCAGAAAGATGAATTACAGCACATTATTTTATTCCTCAGTTTTATCACCTTAATTTCTCAGCGTTTAATAATGAAAGGCGCAGGTAACTCTGACTCCAGCTCTCGGGCGTCTTCACATCATCTCAACGGCTGTGTTTGGACATCAGAGAGGGAATATTCTCACGGGTCGTATTAAACACCGCTAGAAATCATTTAATATGTAGAACGATGGTACAAAGGGAAACGTTCCCATACGAACGATCACAGCACTCCATCATAAAGCCATATGCTACAATATGAGTAAGTACACGGAGAACTTCATCAATATGCAAGCGAGCAGCACCGCAGGACTGGACCTTTAATCCATACGCTGCTCCATTAGCTAATAAAGCATAATTTTAGACGAGCAGAAGCTCATTTATCACCAGTCCAGATGATTTCCACTCGTATTATTTATCGTCTGTCCATTCTTTCACATGCTGGTCGGATCGGTGGCGGGATTTTGCACGATCGCTCCCAGTGGAAGCGACTAAGAAGGCCTCAAACTGGAGAAAATCCACAAACTGGCTTCGTGACTAAACCAGATAATGATTTGGCCCGGATTAAGCAAATTTACAGCGTGCCAATTCAATTTCGGCCACTGAGAAGTCGTCTCCCCCTCCGGTCCTCACTAGGATCACGGCTGAAGACGATACGAGGCCTTCTTAGAAATGCAATTCAGATATGCAAGGAAGTAGAACTAAAATGAATCGAAATTCATAAAATGGTCATTTTTAACTAGAAAAGCAAAGTTTATCAAGATAAACTGTAAATGCTAGCATGACAAAGCCTTGCTTGAAAGTTTGGAGAAAGCCAGGCCTCTCTGATGAGTTTATTTTGCTTAATGACGGCTAATTACCTGCAGGCCTCATGAGTGAGCGTTCATTTAATGCTGGAATGTTTCAAATACATGGAAACAGGAATGATTATTTACTGAAATAAAAGGAAAATCAGATGATTATTATACAGAATAATTGAACAAGGCTTTTATTAGACCCTTACATAAATAAATGTTCACAGAATATTAATCCAAATATGAATCTAGTTTGCTTCCTAACGTTTGGCTCTTTGACAAATTGTTTTTGTTCCCTTTTTGTAAGTTGCTTTAAATAAAAGTGTCTGCTAAATGCTTACATGTAAATAAATGTAAATGTAAATATCTTGATATTAATATGAATTCATGTGTGCCCTGTGCTGACTGTGTGTCCTCCTTAAATAAAAACAAAAATAAAAAAATAAAAAATAAAAAATAAATAAAATAATAAATAAATAAAGGGTTAGGGTTGCATTATATATATATATGTATGCAAAGATAAATATTAAATGTTACTGAAATGTAAAAAAGTAAATGTAACTGAAATAAAATAAGTTTAAGTTGAAAATAAAGATATACAGAAACATAAAAAATAATACAAATGACAAAAGCACATACAATCACTACAAAAACTAAAATTACAATGAAAACTGAAAATGCACAAATAAAAGCAATTTGATAAATTAATAAATAAATATTAAAAGTTATATGTCTGAGCGATGGTGGATGGAATTAAAGAGCAAGGCAAAATAAATAAATAAAATAAAATAAAATACACAGATAAGTAAATAAATGATCACACCTGTGAAGCATCATAAACAGACAGAAAGATCTACTATATCTGTAGACTTTAAAAAAACATAAAACAATAAGCTTACAAAACTATTTTAAACTTTCACACAAGGTTTTGTGAGGCCAACGACGAAGTACAACAAACTTTCCTTTTAGAGTTTACAGCTTAATCACAAAACTACTTCTCAATATTAGCCTAAAACATTAATAATCCTGATGTTTTGCTCACAATGATAACTTTTCTGCGGCTGCAGACGCAGTATTAATATCAGTCGACTGATGTTACTCGCTCTCATGAGGAACGCAGCCAACTCTCCAATTACTGCAAATGAGTCTGACCACAGTAGAGCCGCTCAGAACATCCCATTTGTGTGGACAGTAATGAATAAACTGTTGTGATTAAACAGATGGGAGGCGTAAAATTACATTTAGTGCCTCTGAAGGAGGTTTTGTGTGGACGGCGCGCCCAGACGGACTTCACTTGTGCTGGACGTCCATTATGTGCGAAACGCTTGATCACAAACTAAAGGATTAAATCACAGAAAAACAACAACCTTCAGAAGGATTCCGGGAAGATCTTTAATTAGCAGCTCACTGGGCATTTAGCAATAAATGATGCTGCACGCTCCAGAACATTAATTACGCAGCAAATTACTACTGAACTCACGAGTAAAGCAGTTTAGAACAAGTTTTAGGGTCGCAAAAATATATACTGCATAATATGATTGTTTTTTGACATCAAACAGCATAAAAAGTTACCATACTGAGATGTTTTTACTTGTTCTGAACTTTAAAACTGCTGTTAACCTGCTGATAGTCTAGTTGATTCAGTCGAATATTATGGTTTATTCAGACATGGATCTTATTTACACTGTGCAAACTGTTCATATGAAGTGTACAGTAAAGAGAAGTACCGTTGTTATTGTTAACTAAAACTAATATTATTTGAAAAAAATAAAAATTACTAAAACATAAACACACCAAAATCACTAAAATAAAAAAGAAAATTCGAAATTAAATTTATTTACATTTTTATCAAAATTAAAAATAGTACTAATTTAATATATAATATAATATAATATAATATAATATAATATAATA
>NW_015649227.1:381842-392485 GCF_001515625.1 Sinocyclocheilus rhinocerous | reverse complement strand
TTAAAATTGAAATAAACAAAGCTACATAGAAAAATAAAAAACTAATAAAAAAATAGCACATAAAATTATAAAACAAACTAAAATTAAATGAAATGAAAATTCAAAAATAAAAGTCAAATTAAAATATGAATTAAATATTTTTAAGAATATATAATATAGTACAATATATAAATTATATTAAAATAAGACTGAATAGAAGCAATATTTTATTTGCACTAAAGGAAAAATATCTGAGAAAACGTGGATGGAATTAAAAAGCTTTTCAATAAAAATTTATTAAAAGCCTTAAAATCTATTAAAATGAATGAAATATATACAAATGTGAAATATATATAAAGATATATAAAGACTAATAAAACAGAAATGAAATAAAACCAATTTTAAATGTTGCTTTGGCAACTACCTGAAATAAAATGTTTAAGCTGAAGTGCTAAAATTACTAAAACTGAAATAAAAATAAATTAAAATGATATAGAAATATAAAAAAAATGACAAAATCACATACAATTACTAAAACTAAAATTTCAATGAAAACTGAAAATTCAAAAAGCAAAAGTAATTTAAGAATATGATACTAAAATAGCACTGAATATACGTAATGTGTTATTTGTACTAAAGGTAAAATATCTGAGCAATGGTAGGTGCAAGTAAACAGACTTTTTCAGGTGACACCCTCATGATGAGGAATTATGAGGAAAAATGACAAACGTCATCTTCAATTGTATTAATGCGAGGACTCTGTCTCCTCGGCATCACAACAGTCAATAGAAACGATGTTACGTTACCCATGGTGCTTTTCAAGGGGAGCGTAATTGGAGGCGATTGTGATTGTGATTGATGTTCACGCTGACTGAATCTGACCCCGATGATGATATGTGGCCACATTCACAGTTGTTCTCCTGCATCTCCATCACGTGAAGCTCGTGTCAGTCGACGGACAACAACCATTTCACTGCAGAGAAAAAGCACAGATTTCTGTGAACATAATTGACTAAATAAATCAGTCATTCTGTGCACATTTAGAGAAAACATAAAGGCGCTTTGATTTGGTCACAGTGATTTTAAAGGACTAGTTCACCCAAAAATGAACATTTGCTTAAAATGTGCTCACCCTCAGATCATCCGAGATTATGATGAGTTTGTTTCTTGATCAGATTTGGAGAAATGTAGCATTGCATCAGTGTCTCAGCAATGGATGCTCTGCAGTGAATGGGTGCCGTCAGAATGAGAGTCCAAACAGCTGATAAAAACATCACAATAAGTAATCCACAGCACTCCAGTCCATCAGTTAACATTATTTCTGAATGTTCTCTGAACATTTAAAACATCCAGTTGTTCAACGTTAAGGGAACATTCCATTTTATTATTTGGCAAACATTATGGTAACGTTACTTTTGAATGTTCTCTGAACGTTCTGAAACAAGTAGCAACATTTTTGAAAAGCATCAGATGAACGTCAAACTACAACGTTTCAGAAATAAAAGAGTCAATGAAAGATGTATAATGTTTTTGTGCAAACATTTTGACAACCAACTCTGAACGAACATTCTATTAACATTACTAGAAGAATGTTTATTCATAACTTTGAAAGAATGTTCTGAGAACATTCCCTGATAGCTCCATAATAACGCTTCCTCCAGTGAAACGTTTTAGGGGGGCGTGGCAGAGTCTTAACTTTGATAAAGAATATCTCTTTAGTTTTAAGACTTTAGTCTTTGCAACTTCAGGGATCTTATCTATTCACGAACAGCTTGTAACACTCCAAAGAGAAAGGAAAACTTGAAATCGCATCATATGACCCCTTTAATACGGTCTGTCCTGCAGCTCTTTCTCACTGAATGTGACTGAGCGCGTGCATCATTCTCTGTATTACGACGGCTGGCATCTTCTGACTCTTTAATGCACTTCCATTTATATATTCTGACATGCTAATGCAGGGATCTTAATATGGTGTCATACATCAGTTGACAATTACCCCATATCCATGCATCGGTCTTTGCCAAGTCAGAAATTCATTAGAGTACTAGAGGTGGACGACTGTCTGGTGTAATTATATTACTTTGACACGCCACACACGTCATGATGAACACGAATGTATGTGACTGTAGTTAATGCACAGCAAATGTCACACGCTAATGTTTTCAAACAGAAAATACAGCCGCAAGCAAGAGCACTTAAGACCAGAGCCGAAGACAGAAAACATGAAGCTGATCGTATCGTTTCATTATTATTAAAACGGAGCAAACACCAACAAATCTGTTGCATGTCCTCAGAAGGAAGTGATGCAATTATTTAGCCAACTTAAAATTTCAGAAGTTCAAGAATTACAGTAATTTTGAGTAAAATAGACCACGTCCTACATGCATTAGTGACCGGCCATGTTGAATACAAGATGCAATATGTTTTAGCTCCAGATGACATGCATGTCAAATCTGCTACAGATCAAGAGAGAAAAAATGAATTTGTTCACAAAAGTGAATGTGCAGAAACTGCTAGTAACAAGTGACAATTTTACAATTCACAAATCATTACAATGAAACATCAAATAACACACTGAATCAAACATGAGTGGAAAATAATGTGTTTTTTGAACCTTAAACTGCATAAACACATTTCATTACACCAAATACACAAAATAATGTTCTTTTTAGCAGCATCATATGACCCCTTTAAGTAGTCGTCTCAACTGCAAATCTCCTAAAAGAGATTCTGAATTGAAGAATCAGTTCCCTTCAGTTCATCAGTGTGAATTTGAACTGAAAATTGAATTTGAATGACAGGAGGAGGAATTTTCTGATGGCAATTCATAGAAATTCAAGTTGATGTGTGTTCTTTCACCCTCAACCACAAAAGTTAATTTATTAAAATGATCAAATACACAAAAAACAAATTTCTATAGGTCTTATATAAAAGTATATGGATTTGAAATATATGAATTTCTTATATAATGATATGTAATTTATTAATTTTAAACGTAATTTTATCTATTTATCTGTATCTATGTATGCATCTACATCTGTAAACGCTTTTTAACAATTTTTATTTAATTTTTTATTTTATCATTTCATTTATTATTATTTAATTATTTCAAATATATTATTTAATTCTACTTTTTCACATTTGGATTTGAATTTCTATTTCACTTTGATAAACACTGCCTTACTAGTAGTTAAAAATATATACATTTGAAACATGAATTTCTTATATAATTATATATGTAATTAATTTATATAATTTTAAATGCCATTTTATCTGTATCTATGTATGCATCTACATCTATATACTTTATATATTTCGATTTTTTATTTTATAAATTCATTTATTGTTCATTATTATTTCAAATATATAATTTAATTCTACTTTTTCATATTTGGATTTGAATTTGAATTTCATTTTGATAAACACTGCCTTACTAGTAGTTAAAAATATATGAATTTAAAACATGAATTTCTTATATAATTATATATGTAATTAATTTATATAATTTTTAATGTAATTTTATCGATTTGTCTGTATCTATATATGCACCTACATCTATATATTTTCTATTTTGATGTTTTGATTTTGATTTTATTATTTCATTTATTGTTCGTTATTATTATAAATGTATTATTTAATTCCACATTTTCACTTTTGGATTTGAATTTCATTTTGATAAACACTGCCTTACTAGTAGCAAAACATATATATATATATATTGTGTTTATTTGTTTCTATATATAGCATCTATACTTTTTATTTTTTATTTCATTCATCATTATTTTATTATTTCAAATGTATTATTTAATTCTTTTTTTTTTTTTTTGCACATTTGAACTTCAATTCTGCTTTGTGTTTGCCTCCTCAATTCATATTGCACAACCAATTGCATGAAATAGAACCAAAACACATTTGCTCTCTAGCTCCAGACCAATGCAATTATTATTATGCAATTATGCAATTATGAACAGGAAGTAGCAGGAACTTCCTATTCCTATCATTTACAGTTGTTCTGTGTAATATTCCAGCCAGACCCCCAAACTACAAGAGCCGATTTCTTCAACATGACCTCATTATGAAAGTGGTGAACGAGAGGAGATTGAGAGCGAATGTGAGACACAGGCCGACGCTCTCGTGCTTTAAACAGAATATTGTCATGTTTGTTCTATTTTGCAACGAAATAACAGTTCCAACGAAATCCGTATCATCTGGTGCGCGTCTCCAAGCAACATACAGCGGTGTTTCGTTAGTGAACGAATCTGCGGCTTTGAATGATTTAGAGAGTCAGTGATTAATAACCCATTCATAACTACAGCATTTTGCTTTGTTGCTGAATGAATGAATGACGCGACGCCTGGCGTCTGGTTATTATTCACGCAGGGCTGCGCTCTGATGCCTGGACTGTGGAAACAGGCTTTGGGGCGTCCGCTCTGTCATTGGAGGAGACGACCTCGCCGCTGCTCTGGCGTCAGGTCAATTATTCACCGTGAGGGAAGCACACCTGTGTCCCAAGCGGCTCCGGCTGATGTAGAGCCGGACATTTCCATGGCAATGCCAGGTGATGGATTCGAGAGGCTCAGGTGCTCCGGAGGTGACCTTCAGCACAGAGCTCTTCCCCAAGCGTTCCCAGCGGACCGAAGGGAAGAACTGAAACCCGCATCGACTCGGTTTGTTTGCTGGGAGACATAAAGCTGAGATCGGCTGTGAAGTGAGCAGGACGTCACCAGCACAGAGACACACGTCACTGCCGTTTATGATACAAATGCTATTGATAAATTCACTGACTTTTCTTTTGTTCATAGCGGTTAAGACTGTGGCAAGTCTTACTTAGTATTTTTGCCTTGTTTTCCAGTACAAATACCTACATGTTATTAATTCAAGATACGTTAACTGGTAATGAGTTCATATAAGAAGCCTTGTTTTCTGAAAAATGTATTTGTTTTTGCATTAAAAAAAAAACAAACAAAAAAAAACCATATATATATATATATATATATATATATATGCCAATGTGGTAAGAAAAATAATCTTGGTTTCCCTTTTAAATGCATTTATTTTTCTGACCCCACTGGCAAATTTTTTTCTTCTCGTTTTAAGCATAAACTCACTTAATTTTAATACATTTTTTCAGAAAACAAGACTTAATACATTCAGTTTTTATATATTCAAGTAAATGTATCTTGATTTAAGGATGTTTAGAAATTTGTACTGGAAAACAAGAGGAAGAAAACCATTGTTTGCAATGTTAAATCGAGAAAAATTGCATAATTGTGTTTCCAATTCAGATTTATTCCAACTTGCATGCTGTTTCTCTGTGTGGCATTGATAAAAGCACTGATTTTGACGTAAAACATTTATTGTAATATATTATACTTAATGCCATCATCTCTGTTTTTTTTAATACTTTTTGTGGAAACCATGATACACTACAAACGTTTGGGGTAAATATATATATATATACTTTTATTCATCAAGGATGCATTGAATTGGCTTTGATCACAGAAATAAATTACAGTTTAACAGATATTCACATAGAAAACAGCTATTTAAATTATAATAATATTTCACAATGTTTTTGATAAAAAAAAAAAAAAAAAAAGAGTAGCCTTGGTGAGACTTCTCACTTAACATAAAAAAATGTCTTAATTATTCCAAATGTTTGAACGGTAGTGTACATCGGGCTATGTGAGAATAATAAAAAGCTAAATTACTTTCATAAACTGATTCTTAAACATCTTCTCGAAGCGATTCTTGTCATGTGGATGTTCAGAGAGACCATCAGAAGAAAGAGAGATGATCTGACACGTTCCACAAGGCCATTCTGACACACCGTTCCTCATGTTAGCGTGACACATGCACTCTGATCATTGCCACAGAGCATGTGATTGATCATATTAACGTCCCTGTTCTATAGATTTATGCATTTTAATTCTGCTGATGCCGTCAGGCTCTTTAACGTGTCTCAGCCTCATTATGAATGCGATAAAAGCAGTTGTGCGATAATTTACGGCACTCGAAAGGGGAAACGGCAACTTCCTTCATAAGCATCATTTTCGGAGCGATGGCTCTCGTAATACAAACATCTGCTGGTACGTTACCAAAACGGCGCGGCTTTGGAGTCACTCCAAGCGGAAAATAATCTGCTGAGCGAGTGCCAGACAAACTGATGACTGCTACGAAAACTGCAGGACGATAACATAAAAACTCTTGATTTTCGGCTGTTTTTTGAGGTCGGATGCAAGAATCAGCATCTCTGCCTCGCCAAAACAAGCTCATCCCGCTGCTGGGGCATGTGCAGCGCTCTAGGCGGGACGGAGAGACGAGCTGCCGGTCCTGCTGTCTTCAGCACCGTTCCAGAGCCGCAGCTCCACTGGAGCGTACTGGAGCCGACCGGCTTTAGGATGAGATCGGGGCCGCACTGCGTGCTTTGGCCCCACACCAGAGAGACAGGTGAAAGACCCGACGGGGTTTAGAAACAGGATTGTCGCCTCGGCTCCACACCCCTCCGACTCCAACTGTTGAAGTGTCTTAATAACAGCGTGTGTCAGCTGGCATCAGCGAGCGGAGCCACTCAAGTGTGCAGCTCCAGTCTGCCGCGGACGGGCCCCAAACGTGTCGAGCCCCAGTGTGGAGCTGCGAGAGACTCCGTTTCTGCCATCCTGCTCTCGCTTTTGTTCAAAAATCAGGCTGGCTGACTGGCCTTTGTGTTTGCAGGCAGACGAGCCGGACGGAGAAAGTTGGCGTGACGGAGGCTGTGCCAATTTTACGCAAAACACACACACAATGGGCTCTTTCATCTAAACGGGAAAGAAGAACATCACATATGTAACCCTGGACCACAAAACCAGTCTTAAGTGTCAGTTTTTCAAAATAGAGATTTATACATGAATGAGCTTTCCATTGATGTATGGTTTGTTAGGATCGGACAATATTTGGTTGAGATACAACTATTTGAAAATCTGGAATCTGAGGGTGCAAAAAAACCTAAATATTGAGAAAATCATCTTTAAAGTTGTCCAAATGAAGTTCTTAGCAATGCATATTACTAATCAAAAATTAAGTTTTGATATATTTACGGTAGGAAATTTACAAAATATCTTCATGGAACATGATCTTTACTTAATGATTTTTGGCATAAAAGAAAAATCTATAATTTTGACCCATACAATGTATTTTGGCTATTGCTACAAATATACCCCAGCGACTTAACACTGCTTTTGTGCTCCAGGGACACATATGAGATCTCTATACTAGCTCAGTTATTTCTCACTTAAATGTTGACATTTGTAAAAAAAAAAAAGTCATCTCACATGCGAGTTTCAGAAGAGATCTCAACGGTGTCTCAAACTGTGCTCATATTTGCCAAGATATCAATTAAAAGTACCAATATAAGCTCAAACATCGCTCATCAATGATTCGAGCTCTTACTATGCTAGATAATCATTTGGGTTGGAATTTCATGAGAAACAAGTGAGACAAAGGTGATACTCAAATGAGACATAACTGAGCAATAACATTAAAATTGCATCATCATGATTTCCACATATGGGGTCTCTTTAGCAGCTCAGTTATTTCTCACTTAAATGGACATGTTTACTGAAAAAAAGACCCCAGTGATTTCACATGTTATTTTCAGAAAATATCTCAACAATGTCTCAAACTGTGCTCAGTCTCAAGATGAGCTCAAACACTTCTCATCAATGGTCTGAGCTGCTCTACATTCATTTTATAGCTCTATACTCTTACTGTATGATGACTAGTGACTCATTTGAGTCTTTTTTTTATTTCTGAGGAATTTCATGAGAAACAACTGAGACAAAGTTGATACTCAAACGAGACATAACTGAGCAATAACATTCTCCTCTGGGGCTGTGGTACTAGTTATATTTTATAACAGTTTAAAATTGCATCATCGTGATTTTCTCATATGAGATCTCATTACTAGCTCAGTTATTTCTCATAGAAAGCAACACAATCAAATGGAAATATTTGCTGAAGTTCTGTCAGATAAAAAATGACCCCAGTGACCTCAATGTCTCAAACTGTGCTCAGTCTCAAAATTAGCTCAAAAATTTCTCAGGAGAATTTTCAGGAGAATCAACTGAGACAAAGATGAAACATAACAGTTTAAAACTACCATCATCATGATTTTCAAGAGTGCAAACAGCAAAGCATTGTGGGTTAACGCTGAAGCATGTCATATCGGAAGCAGCGCACGAAATGCCCCAGATTAGACGGTTTAGGTGACCCAACATGAATAATCATAAATATGCATGAGCTCACCAAACTACATAAACAAAACAAAGCCTCTTGGTTCTCGTGTCCCCACAAAATTAAGCATTTAAACAGTCTGGCCCTTCACCACGACACCGTCACAGCTCCTGTCACAATTAATGACGTCTAATTTGAGCAGCAGACGTGTGACTGATACGTCCATTAGAGGCACAATGAGCGCTTGCGCTCCGACGGCATGTCAGCCATTAATCAATCGCATCGAGATCATTCCGCTGATGATCATCCTCACAGAAGTGTGAAGACATTTCTGTTCATGGGAAATAAAAACGAACTGTGCCAAATCGCTGTAGGGGTGAAACCGTGCATACTGGTTCTGTCAAGACGAATGGAGGTCCTGTCAGGTCCAGTGAGGAACAAACAACTGGATAGTTAAAGGAACAGTTCACCCAAACATAGAGATTCTGTTATTATTTACTCACAGTCACGTCATTCCAAACACGCACGCTGCTTTCCCTGTGAAACACCAAAGCAGAAAGAATATTAAACTGCTCATTTTTACACACACTCCTGTTCAAAAGTTTGGGGTCAGTAAGATTTTGCATTTATTTGATCAAAAATACATTAAAAAATTGTGAAATATTTTTACAATTTAAAAAGCTGTTTTCTATGTGAATATCTGTTAAACTGTAATTTATTTCTGTGATGCGCAGCTGTATTTTCAGCATCATTACTCCAGTCTTCAGTGTCACATGATCTTCAGAAATCATTCTAATACGCTGATTTGCTGCTCAACAAACATTTCTGATTATTATCAATGTTGAAAACATTAATATTTTTGTGGAAACCGTGATGCATTTTATTTTTCAGGATTCACAGATGAACAGAAAGTTCAAAAGAACAGCATTTATTTGAAATAGAAATCTTTTGTCACATTATAAATGTCTTTACTGTCACTTTTGATCAATTTAATGCGGCCTTGATAAATAGATGAATTTTTTTTTTTTAAATAAATAAATCTTACAGACCCCAAACTTAGATTGGTAGTGTACACGTGAAGCTCTAAACAGACAAAAACACAATAAAAGCACCATTAAAACAGTCACTTTAGTCTTTGTGTGAGGAACAGACTAGAGCTCAATACTCTCATTACTCAATCAAATTTTACATAAGCATTCAAATCAAAACATGACGAAAAATGTCACTGGTTCATGCACAGCTCAAAACTGAACGTTTGAAACTGAACATGAGATCTGAGAACTACAAAGGAGAGGATAATTAGTCTGTTCTTCACATAAAGCATCATTTGACTTCAGAAGACTTGGAGTGTAAAGTGCAGAAGAATTAAAAGCAGTATATCGGTTTGGGTTTGTTATTAAATTATCAGGATATGAGTTTGGATCAATATGAGGGTAAACATGAATTATTTTAACTCTCTGCTGCCTCGTGTGGCAATTCAGTGGCAGCTCTTATAATTATTTCTACATTATTAAGCCATGCATATTTTCTGTGTGTGTTTCTGTAAAGCGTCGGGACTCATTAATCGGT
This sequence comes from Sinocyclocheilus rhinocerous, assembly GCF_001515625.1. NCBI lineage: Eukaryota > Metazoa > Chordata > Actinopteri > Cypriniformes > Cyprinidae > Sinocyclocheilus > Sinocyclocheilus rhinocerous. The sequence continues at coordinate 382,726 of NW_015649227.1, read as the reverse complement.
TTTGAAGAGACAAAGCAAGGCTTCTGCCTCTCTGCAGCGGCCGATAAAACAGAACGAGTTCACAGCCGCCGCGTGAATCCCAGCAGCCCGATCCGAGCAGAAAGCTCACAGCCACGCTAATAAAGATCTCCAGCCACGGCACCGAGACGCAGATCCACTCTGAGAGAAATCCAACAGTGATTCTGAGAAGAACAGAGCGCGGCTTTATCATTCGAAAGTGTGCGGGTCCAGCGTGTCACGGATCGGCCCCCTGTAGTCGAGTCTCATTAAACGAACAGATCAGGAGGATCATTCACTGGCCTCTTCTCATCCACATCCATCTGTTATGTCACAAACTCACTTCTCCTGCACAGATTTTAAAGGCACATGGATGATAAATGAAGCCAAGAGCACTGAGAGAAACGACAGCAGGCAGCAAACACTATTTCACATACAGTATATGTGGATGTCTGGGTAGTTAGAAGTAGTGATGCTGTATTTTTGTGTAAATTTATGTGTTTACTTGAGAAAAGCTAGTGTTGCTGATGCACAACTGATAAATGTATATGCCACATTTAGTGCAGCTTTAACCCTGTAAAGCCTGACATATGAAATAATAGTCAGAAAAATCTTTTTTTTTTTTTTTTTTTTACTGGAAGCGTAGACAAAACATTTTTTATGAAAATTTTGCATATGCATTTTATGTCATGTATTGTATTTGATGCATCAGGCTTTTATGATATAGTGAGAATATAGATGAAAAAACAGCTCAATTTATTCAGAGACTCAAACTGAGCAAAATGTGGTGCAGATGCTGATATTTACATGGCCACAAAGTGATGAAATTCAGCTGCTTGTAATGTAAATCAATGAGATCTTTATAACAGTACAGCAGATACTGACAT